>NW_006962021.1:2353-3435 GCF_000164805.1 Carlito syrichta
CAGTCTTAAATAGATACAAACAGGTCACTGTAATAATGAGTTGTAAGAGTTATAATAAAAGTAAGTAAGTGATATGGGAACATTTAAAAAGGACATTTTTGCTATTTGGGAGTTTAGAGATGGCATCATGAAGATGATACCAGAGTTGAAAACTGTACCCCACAAAACCATAATAAAAACTACTGATTAATGAAAAAAAAAAAAAAAAAAAAAAGAAAAGTTAAGATTTAAACTTAGAGCAGAAATTCATGATGGGCTTCTAGGCAGGGGAAGAGGAGGCATTAAGTAGCACACTGAATAGAGAAAAACTTTGAAATTCCAGAGCATCTAAAATTGTGGTTCAGGGAAACGCTTTAGATGGTGCTGGATGTGTAAATAATAAATGCCTATTCAACGAAGGCCATATAAGATAGGCTAATGCAGTTATTAGATTTGTGTGTGTGTGCACTTTGAGGGAGTTGTGCTTTTGTGTCAAAGAAGCTAAGGAGATAATCTAGGTTATTGGAAGAGCACTTGACTTAATGACGTCTGTATTTAAGTTGATCAGTCCAACTTCAAAATGCAAGATGAATTTAAGAGAGTAAAAACTGTAAACTGGGTGTAGGTCTACATCAAGTCATATTTTTTCCTATATACTTTAAAAATCCTTAAAAATGTAGCTCTAAATGGTTTCCACATATTAATTTATTAATTTTAATTGACAAATAAAAAATGTATATATTTATTGCATACAACATACTATTTTGAAATATGTATTTAGGTTTAAGTGCAGAGACACAACACATGTATTCCTTTATACATTCATTCATTCAACCAAAGTTATATATTAAAGAACTATGATGCACTCAATTGCATGAGAATTTGTGATTACACAATTGTGAACTGGGCACTGCCTTCACACACTTCACATTATAGGGAAGGAGACAAACATGAAGCAGCCCAAACAGTTTAAGTACATCATCATAAAAAGCACTACAAAGGAAAAGTATTGGATGCCCTGATAGTATATATTTGGAAGACTTACTCTAACATGAGGAGTTGGATTAGAAAGAATTCTTCCTTAAAAAAAATCAAAGTCAGCC
>NW_006962022.1:0-824 GCF_000164805.1 Carlito syrichta
CCAGTTTTGGCTTTCACACAACTTATAATTCAAAGTCGTGTCACATCTAAGAGTCTTAGTATTGGTCACAGGCTGTTGGGTCATGATCTTAGGAATTATTGAAGGTGTAAATTGTAGAATATAGTTTTAGAAGACAGCCATTTTGTTGAAAGACTTTGGCTGGATTACTTGCAGGTAGCCCACTGTGAACTTTGTACTGGGCCACATTCCAAACATTCTGGGATGGGTCACATTCATTTGTATAGTAAATACTTAAGCTTCTATAGAATTATTTAACTTGCTATAAATCAATCAGCTTAGGATGAAACAAGTTTATAGAATATGTCAATCACAGATTAGGTTATCCTATGTTACGGAATTTTAAGATTATCGTATGAAAAGGTTTTAAAGGCAATCATTGATTAAGTTATCATGGATTAAGGTTTCTGGTGGGTGGGGAACGCCCTTTCCACATCTGGCTTTGTGTATAAAAGACCCATTGAAATTCCCAACAACACATATCCCTTCTGCACTAGACTGGAGTCCAGTCTCTTTCTGTCTCTTCTTCCCCCCAATTGCCGATGCCATCTCCACCTTTGGGGTACACTGATCCTGGCTGGAGCAGGTCTCTGGCAGGGGAGGAGTGAGAATGGCAGTGGAGGGATAATTTTAAGGATGGGGCATACCTCATCAACCAGGGACCCTGCATAATTAATGATTGGGTATCTAACTCTGAATTGTACCCCACATTTTTTAAAAATTAAATGATAAATAAATGAATATATAAATGAAAGCTGTAAAACATGCATCTGACTTTATTTGTTCATTCTATTTTTATTTTTTTT
>NW_006962022.1:2522-4113 GCF_000164805.1 Carlito syrichta
CTGGGGGTTCGAGACCCGCCTGGGCAGCGAGACCTCATCTCTACAATAAATCAAGCAATCAGCCGGGCGAGGTAGCGCATGCCTGTAAATCAGGCTACTTGGAGGCTGAGTCCAAAGGATCACCCAAGCCAAGCAGGTCGAGACTACAGTGCCCAGGAGCAGCCACTGCACCCAAGTATGGGTGACAGAGTGAGACTCTAACTCAAAAAAAAAAAGACGCATATGAAACCAAAAACAATCAAGAATAGCCAACATAATCTTATCAAAAGTAACAAAGCAGGAGCAATCGCTGTTCCAGACTTCAAACTTTACTATATGTTTGCAGTAATCAACACAGCCTGGTATTGGTACAAGAATAGGTCCACAGGCCAATGGATCAAGACAGAGAATGAAATTCTCAAATTCTCAATCAAATTATCTTTGTTAATACCTCCAAGATCCAATGGGTAATGGAGAACATATTCAGTAAATGAGGCTGGGAAAAGGCTGAACACATGCACAAGGTTGAAACAGGACCCCTAACTATCACCAAACACATTAACTCTAAATGGATCAAAGCCCTAAACAAAAAACAACAAATTATAATAATGTTACAAAAAACAGGAGACACCATTATGGAAACTGGAACCGAAAACTAATTTCCTCTTAAGAACCCTAAATACCCATGCCATAAAATGTAAGTTAGACAAGTGGAATCTCATCAATTATATACTTCTGCAAACCAAAGAAACCATCAAAAGAGCAGGGAAACAGACAACAGAATGAGATAAAGGATTCTCCAACTATATATCTCTAAAAAAGCATAACATCTAGGATCTACAAGAAACTCAAACTCTCAGAAAAATCAGACAAACATTCCCTTTGAAAATTGTGCAAAATAAGTGACTGGACACTTTTCACAAGAAGATATCCGGGCAGTCAGCAGACACATGAAAATTGTTCAGCCTCACTTATCATCAAAGAAATGCAAAAGAGACCACTTTGAAATACCACATACCCCCTGTAAGACTGGCCATCATTAATAAAACAAAAAATAACAGAGGTTGGTAAGGATTTGGGAAAGAATAAGTGCTTCTACACTGCATGTGGACTGAAAAGTACAGCAACACCTTTGGAAAAGTGTGTGGTCGTTCTAAAGGGAAAGATATTGACCTACCGTGTGACTCTGTAATTCCTCTGTAGAGAATATACCTGCAGGAACTCAAATCATTTTACCGAAAAGATACATGCACTAGTATGTTTCTTGCAGTTCCAATCACAATTCCAAAAAACATGATACCAACCATATTGCCCATCAAAGCTGGAATGGATAAAGTAAATTTGGTATATACACAGTAGAATATCATGCAGCCATAAAAAAGGACAGATATAAGGATTCTGCAGAACGTTTGATGGATATGAGGTAGGTCATATTCAGTGATCTATCACAGAAACAAAGAAGAGAGTTCATATATCCTCACTCATGAGCTGAACTTGATCACCTAGAGTGCTGTAGGAAAGTGATGGGTTTTCAAGGAAAATTGTTTAGGGGGAGGGGTGAGAATGGTATTGGAGGGATACTGCTAAGAAAGCGAGGGGTACACCTCAGCAA
>NW_006962023.1:0-778 GCF_000164805.1 Carlito syrichta
CCAGGTTGAGGCTATGGTGGCTGGGTATGTGCCACTGCACTCCAGCCTGGGTGACAAAGTGAGACTCTGATTCATAAAAGAAAAAAGAAAGAAGGAAAGAAAGAAAGAAAGAAAGAGTGACATATTTAACACAAAGGAAACAATGTAGGAAAGGAATTTAGATTCATAATAAAGAACAAATAGGAAAAAGTAGAAACTGTAATTTTAGCAAAATGACAGAATATAATCACCTGGAAACCCATCCATAACCTAAAAATTGCTGAATATCATATGAAAATTGATGTATAGCTGAGTTTGAATAAAAGAAAACCACACACATACAAAAATTAAGAAGACATGAAAACAAGAGTGGAAAGCAGAATGAAGTGATACTATAATAGACGTAAACTTTATCCAACTTGGGAAACTAGGGGCAGGAATATGAACATTCTTTAGGAACAGATCTTGAGCCCACATGAGGTGAATGCCTCTTCATTAAAGTCAGTACTTTGAAGGGCTTCACATAATAAAAGCCCTGACCAGAAATATATGTACTCTTCAACAAGGGGTGATGTCACATGTCTATATCTGAATGGCTACTGGTGAGAAATATGTGTCCCAAAGAATTATAAAACACTGTCTATGTCTCATATGGGTTTCGAATCAAATTTCTAATATATAAGTAGACTAGAAATCCCCCTATGAAAGATTAGTGTAAAACTGTGCCTGGATTGCTGATAGACCAAATATCCCTGGAAGAGTATGCACAAAACCACTGTGAAGTAAAAGGCCATCACCA
>NW_006962024.1:0-778 GCF_000164805.1 Carlito syrichta
CAAGTGCAGCACGATCGCCCTGTGCCTCGCCTGCAGCTCGGCCATGCTCAGCTCCGCCGAGAGGAGCCTCAACTTCGGCCCGTCCTAGGCCCTGCTCAATGGCGGCGGTCCGGTCCGGTGGCGACTGCAAGCTGTCCCGCTTCAACGAGAAAGAGCAGCGGCAGGGGCTGAACGACCGCTTCCCCAGCTACACTGATAAGGTGCACTACCTGGAGCAGCAGAACAAGGAGATCGAGACAGAGTTTCATGCGCTGCGGCAGAAGCAGGCTTTGCACGCTCAGCTGGGAGACGAGTACAACCAGGAGATCTGTGAGCTGCGTGCCACCCTCGAGATGGTGAACCATGAGAAGGCGCAGGTGCAGCTGGACTTGGACCACTTGGAGAAGGAAGTCCACTGGCTCAAGGAGCGCTTGGAGAAGGCGTGACGACACTGAGGCGGCCATCTGCGTACTGCGCACTGACATTGAGGAGGCGTCGCTGGCCAAGGTGGAGCTGGACAAGAAGGTGCCGTCGCTGCAGGACGAGGTGGCCTTCCTGTGGAGCAATCGCGAGGAGGAGGTGGCCGACCTGTTGTCCCAGATCCAGACGTTGCACACCACGTTGGAACGACAACGACTGCTGAAGACAGACATCTCGTTGGCACTGAAGGGAGATCCGCTCCCAGCTAGAGTGCTACTCTGACCAGAATATGCACCAGGCCGAAAGAGTGATTCAAATGCTGTTATGCCAAGCTCACCAAGCAGCTGAACAAAACAAGGAGGTCATCTGCTCCACCAAA
>NW_006962025.1:0-1115 GCF_000164805.1 Carlito syrichta
CCTTTTACCTACATCTCCCCATTTATCTCCAACTTTCCACTTCTGGTAACCACTGTTCTACTCTGCTTCCATGTATTTAATCATTTTAGATGCTACATATAGATGTTATCATGGAGTATTTCTTTTACTATGTCTGGGTTACTTACCATAACATTCTCCAGGTTCATCCATGTTGTCACAAAGGCAGAATCTTCTTATATGTGCACATACACGATGGGGGGAGGGGCAAAAATCCGGAATTTACCTAAAAATTGTGTATTTATTCTTACATGTTTAAACTTCAGTCACCTTCAAAGTAATCACCATTTGATCCATATATCTATGATGCTTTTTCCATTGCTCAAAACAGTTTTTGAACTCATCAGTGTTGATGCTTTTTAGTGCTTCTGCCATTTTTTTCCCACCTCTTCCACATCAGCAAAACGTTTTCCTTTAAGGATTTTTTTCATCCAGGGGGGAAAAACAAACAAACAAAAAAATCACTCAGGGCAAGATTTGGTGAATAGGAAGGGTGGGGCATGGAGGTCATGCCATTTTTGGTAAAAAAAAAAAAAAAACAGCTGCTGAAAACTCAGACACTGTGGGCAGGTGCATTCACAAATTACTCATCATGAAATAGGTAAATGTGTTGAATCTCCAAAAAATATTCAGTGAAGCCTAACGCAGCCTCTCACAATGCTAGCTACTACACTGATGCCATTGGGTTCCTAGAACGCTTCCCTAGCAGGGAAAGCCTGTACTACAAGGGGCCTGACCTCCAAAAAAAACCTCTGATTTCTTTTGGGTCCTCTCTTGCATATATGTACAATGTATATATAGGTGTGTGTCTGTGTGTATATATAAATGAATATATATAAATATAAATACATATAACCATAATTTATTTATCTGTCAATAGATACTTGTGGATGATCCAATCTTGATTTTTATGAATAATGTTGCAATGAACATGGGAGTAAAGATATCCCTACAAGGTAAAATATCATTTCCTTGGTATAAACATAGAAGAGGGATTGTAGGATCACGTGGTAGTTCTATATTTAATTTTTTTGAGGAAGCATCATGCTGTTTTCCACAATGTACCAATTTACATCCTAAACATTTCTCATCTCTTG
>NW_006962026.1:0-734 GCF_000164805.1 Carlito syrichta
ATAGCTAATTCACCTCAATAACTTGTCCTTTAGAGGAAAAAGAGAAGAATAAAAGATGTGCCATATATTCTGTCTTTTGAGGGAGTTAATAGAAGGATGATTTTTTAAAAAATTTTTGCTTGTCTCAGAGCACTGAAGGGAGCCAGCAAATTCTAGATGCCAGAAGATCAATAAAGGTGAAAAGAGATGGGTGTTGTACAGCAGCATAAGAGAACCTGGATTATTGGAGACAGACACATCAGGGAACAAGAGATTGTAAGCTTCTGAAAAGAGGAAACAGGACATCTCTCTAACTGAAAATTTCCAGACACAAGTCCATAGAAAATGTTTGAGATACCCCCAGAATCTATAGCTAGGTGAATTGATAAAATTCTTTTCCCATTTGAAGCCAGTCAATAAAGACTTGGAGAGAAAGCTATTGTTTCTTTTAATTCTTGGGTTCCAACAAAAAATAATAAGCCACATGAAGAATCCATTGGGCCCAACATTTTGACACATGGCTCAAGCAAAGGAACAAAAATATATTTCCAGAAACAAGTCCTAAAAAAAATAGAGGTATATAAATTATCCAACAAAAGCTGGGCTCAGTGGCTCAGCCTGTAATCCCGTACCTTGGGAGGTTGAGGTGAGTGGATTGCCTGAGCCCGTGGGTTCGAGACCTGCCTGGGCAACTTGGTGAGACCTCATCTCTTTAATAAATAAATAAATAAATTAGCCAGGTGTGGTAGTGTGTG
>NW_006962027.1:0-3566 GCF_000164805.1 Carlito syrichta
CTTGCCTTGTTAGTGATGTCTGATACTACATGCCTACTTAGTGCCGTCTGATTCACCTTGCCTTCTTATTTCCATCAGATACTACATTCCTTATTATTGCTGTCTGATACTCCTTGCTTTATAAATGCCGTATGATCCTACTTGCCTTATTAGTGCCGTCTGAATCTACTTGCCATATTAGTGCCGTCTGATGCTATTTGCCTTATGAGTGTCGTCTGATACTACTTGCCTTATTCGTGTCTTATGATACTACTTGCCTTATTCGTGTCTTATGATACTACTTGCCTTATTAGTTTCTTATGATACTACATGCCTTATTATTGTCTTATGATACTACTTGCCTTATTAATGTCGTCTGATACTACTTAAATTACTAGTGTCTCATGATACTACTTGACTTACAATTGTCGTCTGATACTACATCCAATATTAATATCGTCTGATACTACTTGACTTATTAGTGTCATTGATACTACTTGCATAATTAAAGTCATCTCATACTTGCCTTATTAGTGTCGTCTGATACTACTTGCCTTGCTAGTGTCTCATGATACTACTTGACTTATAATTGTCATCTGATACTACATCCCATATTAATGTCGTCTGATACTACATGACTTATTAATGTCGTCTGATACTACTTGCATTATTATTGTCATCTGATACTAGTTGCCTTATTAGTGTCGTCTGATACCACTTGCCTCATTAGTATCATCTGATATTGCCTTATTACTGTCGGATGATACTACTTTCCTTATTAGTGTCATCTGATACTACTTGCCATATATGTGTCGTCTGATATTACTTGCCTTATTAGTGTCGTCTGACACTGTTTTCCTGATTAGTGTCTTTTGATGGTTCTTGCCTTCGTAGTGTCTTATGATACTACTTTCCTTTTTAGATCTTATGATATTACTTGCATTATTAGTGTCGTCTGATACTACTTGCTTTATAAATCTCGTCTAACATTACTTGCCTTACTAGTGTCATCTGATATTATTGCCTTATTAGTGTCTTATGATACTACTTGCCTTATTAGTCTCTTATGATACTACTTGCCTTATAAGTGTCGTCTGAGAATACTTGCCTTATTAGTGTCTGTGATACTCCTTGCCATATTAGTGTCTTATGATGCTTCTTGCCTTATTAGTGTCGTCTCATACTGCTTTCCTTATAAGTGTCTTATGATACTACTTGCCTTTTTAGTGTCTTATGATACTACTTGCCTTATATGTCGTCTGATACTACTTGCCTTATTAGTATCGTCTGATACTACTTGCATTATTACTGTATTTACATTCTATTTCCCTATTAGTGTCGTCTGATACTACTTGCCTTATTAGTGTCTTATAATACTACTTGCCTTTTAGTGTCTTATGATACTATTTGCCTTATATATCGTCTGATACTTCTTGCCTTATTAGTATACTCTGATACTTCTTGCCTTATTACTGTCTTTTGATACTATTGCCTTATTAGTGTCTTCTGATACTACTTGCCTTATTTGTATCTTATGATGCTACTTGCCTTATTAATGTCATCTGATACTACCTGCCTTATGAGTGTCTTATGATACAACTTGCATTATTAGCGGTTTTTGATACTACTTGCCTTATTAGTTTTGTCTAATTCTACTTGCGTTATTAGTGTCTTACGATACTACTCGCTTTATTAATGTGGTCTGATACTACTTGCCGTATGAGTGTCGTCTGATACTACTTGCCTTATTAGTTTCGTCTACCACTACTCCCCTTATTAATGTCATCTGACACTACTTCCTTCTTCAGTGTCGTCTGATACTACCTGCCTTATTAGTGTCATCTGATACTACGGGCCTTATAAGTGTCGTCGGATACTACTTTCCTCATTAGTGTCGTCTGATATTAGCTGTCTTATTAGTTTCATCTGATACTACATGCCTTATTAGTGACTTATGATACTACTTGCCTTATTAGTGTCTTATGATAATATTTGCCTTATTAGTGTCGTCTGATACTACTTGCCTTATTAGTGTCTTATGATACTACTGGCTTTATTAGTGTCTTATAATACTACTTGCCTTATAAGTGTCTTATGAAACTACTTTCCTTATTAGTGTCTAATGATACCACCTGCATTATCAGTGTCGTCTGTTACTACTTGCCTTATTAGTTTCTTCTAATACTACTTGCCTTATTAGTGTCGTCTGACACTTTTTGCACTATCACTGTTCTATGATACTACTTTTCTCATTAGTGTCGTCTGATGCTAATTGCCTTATTAGTGTTGTGCGACACTACCTGCGTAATTAGTGTCTTATGATACTAATTTCCCTAATAGTGTCGTCTGATACTACTTGCGTTATTAGTGTCTTATGATACTACTTGCCTTGTTAGAGTTTTGTGATATGACATGCCTTATTAGTGTCGTCTGAAACTAATTGCCTTATTAGTGTCTTATGATACTACTTGCCTTATTAGTGCCGTGTGATACTATTTGCCTTGTTAGTTTCTTATGATAATAATTGCCTTATTAGTCTCTTCTTATACTACTTGCCTTATTATTTTCTTATGATACTGCTTGCCTTATTAGTGTCGTCTAATACTACTTGCCTTATTAGTGTCTTCTGATATTATGTGCCTTATTAGTGTCGTCTGACACTTTTTGCCTTATCACTATTCTACGATACTACTTCCCTCATTAGCGTCGTCTGATGCTAATTGCCTTATTAGTGTTGTGCGACACTACCTGCCTAATTAGTGTTTTATGATACTAATTTCCTTAATAGTGTCGTCTGATACTACTTGCCTTATTAGTGTCTTATGATACTACTTGCCTTGTTAGTGTTTTGTGATACTACCTGCCTTATTAGTGTCATGTGATACTACTTGCCTTGTTAGTTTCTTATGATAATATTTGCCTTAATAGTTTCTTCTTATACTACTTGCCTTATTAGTTTCTTATGACACTACTTGCCTTATTAGTGTCGTCTGATACTACTTACCTTATTAGTGTCTTCTGATACTACGTACCAGATTAGTGTCATCTGATTCTACTTGCCTTTTTAGTGTCCTGTGATACTAGCTGCCTTGTTAGTTTCGTCTGGTAGTACTTGCCTTATTACTTTCTAATAATAATACTTCTCCTATTAATGTCTTATGATAATACTTGCCTTATTAGTGTTGTCTGATACTACTTCCCTCATTAGTGTCTTATGAAACTACTTGTATCATCAGTGTCGTCTGATAGTACATGCCTTATTAGTGTCGTCTGATACTACTTGCCTTATTAATGTCTTATGATACTACGTTCCTTAGTACTGTCGTCTGATACTACTTGCCTTGTTAGTTTCTTATGATAATTATTGCCTTATTAGTGTCTTCTTATACTACTTGCCTTATTAGTTTCTTATGATACTACTTGCCTTATTAGTGTCTTCTGATACTACGTACCTTATTAGTGTCATCTGATTCTACTTGCCTTATTAGTTTCGTCTGATACTACTTTCCTTATTATTTTCTTATGATAATACTTGCCTTAATAATATCTTTGGATACTACTTGCCTTATTAGTGTTGTCTGATACTA
>NW_006962028.1:0-747 GCF_000164805.1 Carlito syrichta
GCAGCTAGAAAAATCTGCAAAAAAATGTTCCTAATTATGATATTAATGCACACCCTGCCTTTAATGTTTTATTTTAACTTTTTTTTAAAAGAGAAAATTATATATTTAGATTTTTCATGATTAATTATCAGTTGTATCTCATGTAATATGAGAGAGGACCTACTCAAAAAAATAGGAATTATCTTTTGGAGGACAGGTCCCTCATAAGACAGGATTCCCCAGCTAGGTAAGTGTTCTAGGAACCCATCAGAATCAATGTGCCAACTAACATTGTTGTGAGATGCTGCACTGTGGAAGAATTGTCCAGAGTTGTGGAAAACAGGGATAACTGATTCCGTCACCATGACAACACACCCTGCCTACACTGTGCTGAGTGATCAGCAGTTTTTGAACAAAAACAGTGTAATCTCCATGCCCCACCCTTCCTATTCACCTGATCTTACCCTGAGCAACTTTTTATTTTGTTTTCCTAAATGGAGAAAAGTCCTCAAAGAGAAATGTTTTCCAATGTAGAAGAGGTGAAACAAAAAACAAGAAAAACAATAAAAAGCATCAAAATTGTGGTGAATTAAACTGTTGTAAGCAGTGGAAAAAGCATCTTGATAGGTGCATTGAATCAAATGAAGAATACTTTGAAGATGACTGAAGTTTAAATATATAAGAGTACAATTTTAGCCAGGCTCGGTGGCTCAGCCAGTAATCCAGCGCCTTTAGAGGCTGAGGTGAGTGGATTGCCTGAGCCCGCGG
>NW_006962029.1:0-667 GCF_000164805.1 Carlito syrichta
TGCAGTGGCTGCTCCCGGCCACCGCAGCCTCAACCTGCTGGGCTCCAGCGATCCTTCCACCTCAGCCTTCCAAGTAACCAGAATTAGAGACATGCACTACCACGCCCGGCTGATTTTTTTTTTTGATATATTGTAGAGATGAGGTCTTGCTGCTCAGTCAGGTCTTGAACCTGTGGGCTCAGGCAATCCACTCACCTCAGCCTCCCAAAGGTGTGGGATTACAGGCTGAGCCACCAAGCCTGGCTCACTCTGTGCTTTTTAAGTGACCATTTTGCCATTAATTATTTCCTAAATTCTATTTTATTGTAATGTATATTTAGCTCTGTTGCTTCTTTTGTCCATTAATGTGAGTCATTTTCTTAGGCTGTTTTATATAAATAAACTGATATGAGATTGAGTAACTAGTAGGAGGCCTGGTGAATTAAATACTCCAAGGTGACTATAAGTGGTAAACTGAGGTTAATGCCCATCTCCCCTCCTCCAGGCAATGGCAAGATATTCTACTTTACATTTAGTTGAGAATTTCTGTTGGCATATCATTATTATTAAAAAGATATTCCCAAGTCTCCCTTTCATATGAAAAGTACAACAAAGACTCTATTTGATAATGCATGTGGCGCATTTTAAATTCCTTATAAAGTTTATGTCAGTCTGTTCTCAATTGATA
>NW_006962030.1:0-674 GCF_000164805.1 Carlito syrichta
ATATTACGCTATATGGCAGAGTGATGATTTATAATCATATGAGCCCTTCAAAACCAGAATTTCTCTGACCGGCGGCAGAAAGAGAAGTCAGAGAGATCTGAAGCACAGAAAGGACCTAATGAGCCACTGCTGGCTTGAAGGTGGAGGCGACCACAGGATGAGAAATGCAGGCAGCTTCTAGGAGCTAAGAGTGGCCCCCAGCTGACGGCCAGCGGGAAACGGGGACCCCAGTCCTACAAGCACAATAATCTGAATTCTGCCAACAACCTGAGATAGTCTGGAAGCACACATGCCAGGCACCTCCCAATAAGACCTCCGACTGGCCAACACCCTGACTTCAGCTCTGCAAGCTACTAATTGGATGTTTAAGCCACCATGATGATAGTACCGTAATTTGTTATACAACAATAAAAACTAATGACAAACCATTCCCATTCTAAAACCAGAAAAGCATACAAAAATAAAAAGATATTTTCATAAATTCAAATTTAACCTTTTACCTTCTGAGTCAAAACACCTTTCAAACATCAAAGATAACTGATAGGTGTCATAACACCGAGCCCGGGGTTTATATGTTCCTACAAAAAATTATGTGATGTAGAATTTAAAGACATACTTTCCAGTCAATAATCTGCAGGCAAGCTGATTGTACTTTTTGTTTAAAGATAGGCAAT
>NW_006962031.1:0-925 GCF_000164805.1 Carlito syrichta
CCAAATTATGTCACTGAAGTTTAAGGGTTAATTTATTATCACATATAGCTTATTTTACCATGATACCTGTATTATCTTATTTCACAGAGTTGAGGTGAGAATCCAATGAAGAGCAGCACTTTCCAAACATGTGCTAAATATTGTTATTTTTTACCTGCATGAACACATGTAATGAGATATTGAAAGTATCTTGAAAACTACTTTATATAAAAGGATTAACACACTGTATGCACATGCCTTCTCACTTTTCTGATTTGTAGGTTCTTTATTATAAAGGTCTTTCACTTTTCTGGTTAGGAAGATGTCAAGGTATTTCTTTTTCTTTCTTTCTTTTTTTTTTTTGTGACTATTGTGAATGGGATTGTGCTTTTAATTTGGGTCTCTGCCTGCCTGTCGTTGGTGTCAGATATAGGTTCTTTAAGAATGGACAAGAATTTGTATGCCTAACACTGAATTGCAGTCCACATCTTTAAAAAAAAAAAAAGAATAGTTTAAAAAAAGAATGGATTCGAGTACAATGTATTTATTTAAGGCAGTATAGCACTATATTTAAGAATGTGGATTTGTGCCTCATCCTTGCCACTTAACTAACTGTATGACTTTGTACAAGTTACTTAATATCCCTGTGTTAAGGTTACTCATCTGTAAATAGCGGGAGTATAAACATCTACCTCATAGAATTTTTGTGGCAAATAAATTATTTAATGCACGTAAAGTGCTTAGCAAAACACCTGTTATAAACCAAGTGTTCACAAAATGATTCTGTTCTTATTTTCTATGTTTTCCACAGAACTCAGAAGTGTTTTAGAAAACTGAATAAGTGCTAAAGCTAAATGTTTCCTTGTTTCTGCAGTAATGATTTCTCTTAGATTATAATTTTACTTAGCATGTCTGTAGCCAAATTTCCTATAATTTATTTTCCACA
>NW_006962032.1:0-730 GCF_000164805.1 Carlito syrichta
CATTGACTCCTTCTTTATTAAATAGTATAAGTCAACACAGTTAATACGTTAGATTTATCCAATGTTAATGATTCACTTTGTTCACCACTCTATCTGGCATTTTTTTCCTTTTATGTTGGATTTAAATATGTTCTTCCTTAACTCTATCAATTAATCACTCTTTCAGTAAGGGCTAGAAAGGGCAGATTATCTCACTGTATATTTGTCTACATACCCTTATTCTTGGATAACGATTTAGCTGAGTATTCTATTTTGGGGGGACAATTTGTTCTTAGCACTATGGTTTTCTCCCTATGTTTTTGCTGCTGGGGATCTTATATTCAATAAAATTAATTGTTCCCTTATGAATAAATTATTTTAATTGAGGTTTAAAAAAATTTTTTTTTGGTTTTTATTACTTTATCTTATTTGACATTGATATGTTCTGAATATGAGGGTTCTTTATCTTCATCGATTCTGAAGAAAATCTTTTAGCAAATTTTTTTCTCTTATTGTTGTTTTTCTGTGTCATACTCTCAAATATTTTAAAAATAAAATTATGATTATTGACAAAAAAATCTCTTTTACATATATATGCTTAAAACTAATTTTGATTCATTGCCTTGCATTTTGTGACCTTTTTTCCGGTCTAGTTTCCAATTTAATAACTCCTCTGCTGGTGCTCAACTTCTTATATAAACTATCTTTTATGATTTTGATTTGCAAACAGGTTTTTAACACAATCTTCTCT
>NW_006962033.1:0-826 GCF_000164805.1 Carlito syrichta
CATCTACCTAGTCAGCTAAATAAACTAGATGAATTAACTAGCTACATACCTGACATAACTAGCTTACTTATATAGCTAGCTTCCCAGTTGGTCAGCTGAATTCACTACCTAAAATAACTACCCAGGCAGATGGCTAGCCATCTGACTTAACTAGCTTTTTAACTAGATAACCAGCTGGATAGCCAACTGGCTTAATGTGCTGACTTTACTAGCTAGCCTGTCAGTTGCCAGGTGACTTAACTAGCTGTCTTAATTTTCTAGCCTGTTGGTTGCCAGCTGACATAACTAGGTGACTTAACTTGCTAGCCACCTGGTTGTCAGCTGACATCACTAACTGACTTAACCAGCTAGTCAGCTGGTTAGCCAGCTGACTTAGCTGGCTATCTTTCTTGCCAGCTGGCTAGCCAATTGACTTACCTAGCTTACTTAAGCTAGCAAGCTGGCTAGCCACCTCACTTAGCTTGTTAGTTATCAACATAGCCAGCAGGCTAGCCAGCTGACGTAACTAGCTGACTTGAACAACTATCCTGCTGGCTAGCAAGCTGATTTATCTTGCTAGCTACCTACCTAGCCAGCTGGCTAGACAGCTGACTAAACTAGCTGACTTAACAAGCTAGCCAGATGGCTAGCCAGCTGACTTAACTCGCTGACAACATTAGCTAGCTAGGTAGCTACCTAGTTGTCTTAACTAGCTAGTTACCTACTTAGCCAATTGACTAGCGAGCTATCTTACTAGCTGATTATCAGCTATCCAGTGGCTAGCCAACTGACTTACTTGCTCAAAATCTAGCTAGCCAGCTGGCTAGGCAGTTGAGTTAAGTAGCTG
>NW_006962034.1:0-668 GCF_000164805.1 Carlito syrichta
CAGTTCAAAGCCTGTGATCATGCCACTGCATGCCAGCGTGGGTAAAAGAGTGAGACTCTGTTTCAGGGGTTGTGGCGGGGGAAACAGTATTTAACAAAAGAAAAATGTGAGATACATCTGAAAAAAATGCTTAATCCAATCATAGTTAAGTCTTAGCTACAAAACAAATTATTTGTTCATCTTGCTAAAAGAGGAAAATTGTTTTTCATCCAACGAATAGTGGCAACTATAGTAGATATAGCCTGAGTTGTTAGCTGAAGTTAATGTAGATAAACTCACCTGGCTTAAAACTAATCAGGCTTCAAACTCTTGATTTAATGTTTAAATCTCTAGTGAAATTTCAATGACTACTTTTTCTTCTCCCAAGCAGTAATCATAGTAAAAAAAATGCTACCAGATTGGTAGAACCAGTGGTTCTCTTGCTTTGGGTGTACTGACCAGGTTTTAGATTCATGTATCAGGAAAGCTATGCCCAAGACTTCCTGGGTTCAAGTTCCAGTTCCAGCTCACACAGCAACATGACACTGGGCAGGTAAATTACCCTTTACTTATCTGCAAAGGGATGATAGCTGTACCTATTTTATAAAGTTGTTATGAGAATTGAATAAATAAAAACTTGATGAGAGTTCAGAATAATTTAAGGATGTCATGTGTGCTCAATAAATGTT
>NW_006962035.1:0-642 GCF_000164805.1 Carlito syrichta
AGTTTTCAAAGTAATAATAGAAGATGCAGGTAAAATATCAATTTAGAAAAATGTAATTTGGACAGATACTTAGCTATTTTAACTTAATTGACACACGTGAGACACTTCTATGACTTTAGACTGTACATTATTTTCATGAGCATTTTTTTTGTTTTGGGAGAATCTTACTATATACATTTAAGGTGTACAACATGAAGTTTTCATATACATATACATGGTAAAATGATTAGTATAGTCAAACAACATATGTCAAGTTAACATATCCATTTCCTCACTAGTCATCGTGTGTGTGTGTGTGTGTGTGTGTGTGTGTGTGTGTGTGTGTGTGTGTGTATGTCGCCTGAAATCTACTCTCTAAGCAGATTGGCAGTGTATAATACAATGTGATTAATTATAGCCATCATGTTGGATATTCGATTTCTAGACTGATTCATCCTAAATAACTGCAACTTTGTACCCTTTTACCTACATCTCCCCATTTATCTCCAATTTTCCACTTCTGGTAACCACTGTTCTACTCTACTTCCATGTATTTAATCATTTTAGATGCTACATATAGATGTTATCATGGAGTATTTCTTTTACTATGTCTGGGTTACTTACCATAACATTCTCCAGGTTCATCCATGTTGTCACAAAAGG
>NW_006962036.1:0-818 GCF_000164805.1 Carlito syrichta
TCAATATCTCAAAAAGCTGAAGCGGATATGGGAAAAGGAAACACTTCTACACTGTTGGTGGGAATGTAAACTAGTACAACCTCAGTGGAAAACAGTGTGGCAATTTCTAAAGGATCTAAATATTGACCTTCCATATGACCCAGCAAATCCCCTTCATGGAATATACCCAGAAGAACTCAAACCATGCTATAAAAAAGATACCTGCACATACATGTTTACTGCAGCATTATTACAGTAAAAAAACATTTATCATAATACTATAAGAAAGGGATCAGCAGTAGTGGGACACTGCTGGGGTAGGGGGAGCACATAACATCAATAAGGGTACCCACACTTTACCTGTATGATGACCACACATGTAGCGAACCCTGAATTGTAACCTAGATATTTCAAATTAAAAAAGAAAATAAAGATTAAAAATATTAAAACAGAAATCACATTTTTCTGTATTTACCATGTAAAGATCCTCCAGTACAACAGCAGACCACATGTCTGTATAAATTCTGAGCAGGAGCTGCCTCCTTTATTCCATATGATATTTATTGAACAATGAACTAGATGGCAAGTTCCTTGAGGAACAAACAGTACACAGGTAACAACAATATCTTATTATAAGTTTTATATTTGATGTATGTAAATGATATCAGTGTAGTCACCCAACCCAGGGGAAAGGTAGGGAGAGGCGAGGTGGACAACATTCTGTTTTTCTACTGGCTTGGATTCTGTAATTGGACAGATCAATACATGTGCCTGCCTCATTCACTTACTGTATGGCCTTGGAAAATAGCTTACTCTTTCTCTATTTCCATTACTTAAAA
>NW_006962037.1:0-783 GCF_000164805.1 Carlito syrichta
GAACCTGGCCAGGTAGCCTTGGGAACTCCCACATCAAAGTACAGGCAATCATTTTGGGGGAGTTGGACTGGAGAGTGCCAAGTTTGAGGGACCTTCACTTGTTGAGTGGCATGAATGGAAGGACTGAGAGCAGAAGTTTTGCAGGAAAATGGTTTTCTTCCTTCCTTCCTTTCTTTCTTTCTTTCTTTCTTTCTTTCTTTCTTTCTTTCTTTCTTTCTTTCTTTCTTTTCTTTCCTTCTTTTCTTTCCTCACTAGGTTGCTCTCAAACCTCCCATCTCAGGCCATCCTCTTGGGCTGGGCCTCCAAAACTGCTGCAATCACAGGCATTCCATTTGTGCGACATATGGGTCTTCCTGCCTGGCCTTGAACTCTGGCCTGGAGGCTGTCCTCCTGCCGAGGCCTGTCCTCCCCAAGGTTTTCTGGGATTTGCTTGGGGTCAATGTGGTGGCTTGCTATCATGTCCAACCTCGTCTTGAGCTCCTGGTCTCTGGCTATTTTCCCATCTCGGCCTCCCCAAGTGCCAAGGAGACAGGCGTGAGTGGCCCAGCCATCCTCATCCCCCGAAGGTTTGAGAGTCATACCCTCCCTTTCACGAAGGTGGCCCCTGGGAGGAGCATTCGGGTCGACACTTGGGAATGAGGAGGGCAGAGGTGTAGGGGCCCAGGTGGAGACAAAACCCTGTGCCAGATGCTTCCCCATGGGAGAGTTTGGTGGGCAACTCTGACCACACTCTCCAGGGTCCTGGGTCATTAGAAATGAACGGGCCTCATGGTGGGGTCCCCA
>NW_006962038.1:0-522 GCF_000164805.1 Carlito syrichta
CTTATGATGAAGTCAGCAAGAATGAAGAACTTCATAATGACCTACTTTTATTTAGTGAATAGCAAAGATACATTTTTCTTCATAATTTTCTTTTTCTTTTGAATTCAATGGGTACTTGTGCAGACTTATTACATGGATGTATTGTGTGATGGTAAGGTTTAAGCATCTGTTGAAACTATCCCCAAAACACTGCACAGTGTCCAACAAGTAGTTTTTCAAATCATGACTCCTTCCAAATTACCAGTTTCTAGGGTCTACCATTCTCATCTTTATGTCTGTTTGTATGCAGTGTTTACCTGTCACTTATATGTGAGAAAATGCAGTATTCAATTGCCTTTTTGGATTAATTTACTTGCATTACTGTAAGAATACAGTATATAATACATAAAATGTAAATGGATTATGTGGGATCCATACAGAGAAACAATGCAATTTCTTCATTGTGAAATATTCCCTTTCATAAAGACACAAACTCTAAGAGGAACATTTTATTGCACATTTTATAGTGCATTTATCACACAG
>NW_006962039.1:0-692 GCF_000164805.1 Carlito syrichta
TGTGCCCCTGTGCTCAAGTCTAACAGATAGGAATTCGACCCAAATAATAATAATCAGCACCACCACCACCACCACCACCACCACCACCAACCCTACCACCCAGCATGAGGTGTCACCCTCAGGGGTGGGAGAGAAAAATGCAATTACTGGTCTGTCATTCACAGGAGATTTCAAAGGTGGTCACTGGGCACGTCCATCCCAAATCTTCGGCCATGTACCCAAGAAGATCTGCCTCCACCCTCCACATTTGTGCCCCACAGAAAAGACGTGTGTAAGTTCACAGAACAGAAGGCCCTGAGCTAGGGCAGCCATAGGGCAAAGAGCGATCAATGAGGTCCGGCAACGCCACTGCCAGTCCTGGTTCTGGTTACCCTGTCTTCCACCTTTGGGCATGGGGAGGGGCCCTTCCTCTCCCGATCACAACATTGTCCCCTGCCCATGCACACTTTTCCTTGGGGGGCCATGGACGCCCACCGTGATGCATGTGGGAGGCGTCTTTTGTGTTGCCAGAGTCTCCTTGTGTCAGGCTGGGGCATAGGGGCATGATCATCGCTCCTGGGGCCTCAACCTCTGGGCTTAGGTGGTCTTCCCACTTCGGCCACTGAGTAGCCAGGACTATGTGGCCATCACATCTGACCTGATTTTGGAGACCTTATACCGAATTATGGTATAAGGACTGATCTCTAAACCCT
>NW_006962040.1:0-762 GCF_000164805.1 Carlito syrichta
CGGTGAGTGGATGACCTGAGTCTGCGGGTTCAACATCAGCCTGGGATATGGGGAGAGACCTTGTCTCGGCCATCAAAAATAAATCCAAAGTTAGCCAAGCATGGTGGTTCAGGCAGGTGCTTACCATGGTGGCCATGACCATGCCCTGCACTCTGGTCTAGGAGCAGAGCAAGATTCTGACTACAAATAATAATAATCACCACCACCACAACAACCACGCCTTCCATCCAGAATGATGAGTCACCCTCAAGGATATGAGAGAAAAAGGCACTTCCTGCCCTGTCATTTCAGGAGGTTTCAAAGGTGGCCACCGGGCTTGTCCATCCCACACCTTCGGTCATGTGCCCCAGAAGGCCTGACTCCACTCTCCACACAAGCCTGGCTTGGTCTCTGACCTCTGAGCTAAGGTAATCTCCTGCTTTGAACTCCCAGTGCATGTGGCTGATTGCCATGAGCCACAGTGCCTGGCCTGGACATGCATGTTCTGTAGGCGGGGGTAACACAAAGGAATGCCCTGGATGGAGGTCATCACATCCCGTGAAGCCGGGACCGAGGGCACCACCACGAGCGACTTCTGTGTTTGCATTCCAGGGAGTGACAAGGTCTCGTTACATGGCCCAGGATGGTCTTGAACTCCCAGGCTCCAGCTGTACCCTGACTCGGCCTCCCAAAGCCACAGCCCAATTGGCTGCTGATTGACCAACATTCAGGGAATCTATGGCCAACACCGGGGCTTCCTTCCCCAATGATCTCTGTCTGTTC
>NW_006962041.1:0-752 GCF_000164805.1 Carlito syrichta
CGCTAAGTTTATTACTGTTTTTACTAATCATTCCTCTTTCTTAGGAGGCCCCATTATTTTTTCATCACAAGTCAAAACTGTTATTAATCTAAATTTTTCTTTTGCAGGTTGTTTTACTTCTCCTCCAATATGATTTAGGTTACCTAAAAAATTGAACAGTCCCTTGATATTTTGGATTGTTTAAACTCACGTTTAAAAGCTATGGTAACTGACAGCTCATCTTTTCTTCCCAGAACCCAAATGACTGAGATAATAAGTTTCTTAAATTATTGATGCCTGGGGACTCTGTCCCTAAATTAGCAGCCAGGGCTCAGGAGTAACATCTGAGCCCTGCAGATCGAGGCTCTGGGGGTCACGATCATGCTGCCATTCCCCATCCCAGTGATGGCAACTCTGGGCACAAAAAAGACACCTCCCACGTGCATCACGTCTATCTTCCACAGCTCCCCAGAGAAAGGACTGCATGGACAGAGGACAATGGAGGGATTGGGAAAGAAAAGGGCCCTCCCCCCACCCAAGGGTGGCAGACAGGATGACTCTAACCTGGACTGCCCTTGACATTGCCATACTGCCTTGATCACGCTGTACCTGATGCCCACACTAGTTTGGGTCTATCTGCTCCATGAGCTCACACATGTCTTTGCCTTGGGGCATGAATGTGGAGGGTGGAGGCCAGCCTTCTGGGGCATGTGACTGAAAGGCACAGGAAGGACATGCCTGGTGGCCACCTTTGAAACCTCCCATGAACAACA
>NW_006962042.1:0-1818 GCF_000164805.1 Carlito syrichta
AAGTAAACTCTGAATATCTTGAGAGCAAAGACTGATTCTTGCTCATTTTACATACCTGTATCTCAAATAAATATTTAGTGCTGGTTCTCATAAATAAAAAATGTCAAATAGGATTTTATGCCAAGAAGTTAGCTTTTTAATTTACACTAAGGAGTATACTAGTCAGGATAGGATAGGCTGTATTGCACTGACACTAAGCACACTCAAATCTCAGACAACACAAATTTATTTTTTTCACTCTCTTTATACATGACTTGTAGGTTAGCATGAGGACTCTTCTCATCACAGTCATTCATGTTCTAGATTGGTGGAGATTCCATCTCAAGTAAAAAGGGAATACAGCAAAACAAATAGTTTTTTCATAGTTTTGTCCACAAATTACACCTATCTCCACTTAAAGTTTACTTTTAAAAAAGTAAAACAATATGGTCAGCCCTAACTACTAAGAGGGCTGGGGCAAGCAATCATTCTGTTGAGTGGGAAAGAGAAAAGAACAAAGATAATAACACAAATGACTATGATTAAGGACATGCCATTTGCCTTTTCTCCAGAGTAATCCCATACATTAGCACAAATGTGGTCAGTTGATTATCTTATCCCAGAATCTGTATGGCTAAAAGTAGTGAGAGAAAGGCAATAACAGGGGTACAAATATCAGGGATATATCAGGTTCAAGCAGAGAGGCAGTCTCAGAGGAGGGCTATGGAGAGAGAACTGTAAAAAGTGGTCAACCTCAGCAAGTGTTTTCAAGGGACAAGAACCTAGTCTCTGTGGTAAGAATTTTAGAGAAACTAGGATACCGGCCATACTTCATTGCATAAGACGTGAAAAGATATTATCATTGCATCCAAGAAGCAATATGCACTCCCCAATGTGTCCCTCAGTGAAATAAGAAGATGACATCATCTAATTTCCATTTCCTCTTTGACACTTTCATCTGTGAATTTTATGAGGTTAAGTTCTGTCTGTACCTAGCCTAAAACCTCTTGATGTGTTTATGTCCAAAAAGGCCAACAACATATCTGCAAAAATAATAATCCTGTGTATGAATGATATATTCTGAAGAAGTCCAAACTAAAATTTCACTCATAAAATCTCTCATAATGAATACAAGCTGTACTGACTTAAACAAAGGTGTTGCTAAGATGCAGTTTTCTCAAATTTTACAGTAGGAAAATCGCTTAACTGAAGATCACATTCCTACCTAGGGCCGTGATTCATTCACACATGATGTAGAAAGTCACTGGTTCCAAGATGATCTTCCCAAAGAGTGAGCACATTACAGAAATCACAAAGGATAGGAGGCAGCTTCTTCTTTACCTGATTCGTACTTGCTGTAAAAAGTAATGGCAAAATACTACAGATTTTCTAGAAAGGACGGAAAAGTAAGATCATTCTATGCTTGTTTGTATACAATCTTATTTACTTGATTTTCCATAGGATGAAATAATTCTTTATTTAACTTCAATGTATGGTAAGCCCCATAGATTATTTCTGAAATATATATCAGGAAATTCAAATACTCTAGAAATGATTTCCAAACATCACAGTTTCTACCAAAAATACTACTGTATCCTGTCTATATCCTGCTTTACAGGGTATAGTTATATTGTGATTACTCCTGGATATTCAGACATAACTGAGAGTGATGATTAATGAGACAGAACTGAAAAGCATCTATTTGCCTGGAGAATGAGAATCCTCCAAAGAAAGATCTTTCTTGCAGTAACATGGATTTTGGAATCTTGAATTTGATCTAGTTATAAGATCATTGCTGTCAAACGGGAATAGGCATTCTGAGGACTATGCATTGGCTGG
>NW_006962043.1:0-1115 GCF_000164805.1 Carlito syrichta
GGCACAAGAGTAGTGATGTTGGCTCATTGTACAATTGTTCTGGTTTATTAATGATTATTGTTCATCTCTTACTGTGCCTAATTTATAAACTAGACTATGATAAGTATATAAAGATAGGAGGAAACATAGTCTATGTAGGGTCTGGCACTATCCACCTGGGTCTCTTCAGGTGAACTACTGTATCAGAAATTGTCTGATGTATTAAAAAATTATTCATATTTGATAGCCACTTCCAAGATTTTGAAGTGCCCTTGTAAATATTGAACACCCAGATTCTGTGAAGCTGGCACACTCCCTTTTAAGAAGCTGAAGTCCAGAGTGTTATCTGTTCTAGAAAAATTTAAGCTATCAGATTCTTGGGTTTTTCTTGTTTCTTGAATCACACTATTGAAAAGTAGCTAAAGGATCCTATAAAAAATAAATACTTAGCTGGGCTCGGTGGCTCAGCCTGTAATCCCGCGCCTTTGGGAGGCTGAGGTGAGTGGATTGCCTGAGTCCGCGGGTTCGAGACCCGCCTGGGCAGTGAGACCTCATCTCTATGAGACTTGCAGACAATAAGCATTTATTGATCACCTTCAATGGAGGAGCCGGCAATTTGTGCCCCCTGGCTCCCTAGAGGTTATGGTGCCATGGGAAACACATACATTAAGTAAATAAGCACAAATGTGTACATTTGGCAAGGACTGTAAGAGAGAATCTCAGTGTGCACAAAAGTGATAACAGAAATAAGTATGCTTGGGGAAAGAAATTCTTTGAGAAAGAGACGTGGAAGCTGAGACTAGAAGGAGTAAGAGATTGGTGACATGTTGGAGTAAGAGATTGGTGACATGTTGGAGTGTTGGCACTCCCATATTCTGACTTAAATTTAGTTATCTCCAATGCAAGTCACGTTAGGAAAGACAATTTACTGAATGGTCCACTGCAAGATGTTTCACATTATTTCATCAGACAAATGTCAGAAATTGATTCCTGACGATAGTCTAATAATGCAGTAAATTAATCCCTAAGAACACTTCACCTCTGCTGAGGGACCAACTTAGAAAGAAGAAATGTAGGCAGGGTCATGCGGAAGATGGATATATGTCTGGTCATTAACAGTTTTTCTTCTTTAATAG
>NW_006962044.1:0-3011 GCF_000164805.1 Carlito syrichta
TGGAAATGGAACAACCAGTAAGGAAAAGTCTGGTAATTAAACACACATTTGCCACACTACTCAGCAACCCAATTCTAGGTATTGATTCTAGAAATGAAAGTGTATGTCATATCAATATGGATATTCATAAACATTACTCATAGTAGCCCCAAGCTGGAAACAACACAAAAGCATCAACAGGGGAATGGATACATAAACTATGGGAAATCCATGTGATGGAAAAGAGCTGTTTAAGTAGTCAACAACATAAAAGACTCTTCAAAGTATTATCCATGAATGCCGGATACAAAAGAACATAATGCTGCTTGATACCATGTATATGAAACTGTAGAAAGGACAAATTTAACCTGCAGTTACAGAAGATTAGGCTGCCAGGGTCCAGCAGGGCCATGGGACTGACTGCAAAAAGGGCCCCACTGCAGTAATGGGAGCATTTTAGATCCTAAGTGTGACACTAGTTTTATGGGTAGATAAATTTGTCAAAACTCATAACAAATACGTGCTTAAGATGGGTGTATTTTACTGCATATAAATTATACCTCACCAAGTTTGATTTTTTTAAAAATGCTAAAAGATATTCAAAGATCACAAGGCATTTAAAGTGTCTAGCAGCAGAAAAAACAATAAATTCAGCCAAAAAAAAAACACTAAAAACTAAGCACTGACAGAAACAGAGATGATATAGAGAACTTTAAGGAAATTTAGAGAATTCAAAGAAATATTACAGAAAACCAGAGGAAGATGCTTTCAACAACAAGATACAGAGACCAACAAAAGATGATTTGAAGGTAAAAATGTTAATTGAAGTTACAAATATTAATTACCAAAAGAGCAAATTCAGTAGACATTTGGAAAATGCAGAAATTTCTTTAGAATAAAAAACAAAAAACAGAAAAATGGATTAGAAAATAGGTAAAAAGAAGGAAGGAAACACAGGATTCTAACTGACAGATCATATATCCGATTAACAATAGAACCTCAGAAAGATAATAGAACAAATAGAGATGTCATTTTAAAAAATAAACAAAGCAATCTGCACTTAGAAAGATTCCTCAGAATGCTGAGCAAATTAAATGGGGGAAAAAGAGAACTTCAACATATGTAGACACATAATACTTCTGAAGAACACAGTTTGTAATAAAGGCAATCAGGTTAAGAAAAAAATAAAAAGGCAATGATCAACTCCAGGGAAAACAAAATGGCATGAGAAAGTAATGGGCTGAATAAAAAGTACCCTAAAATAGGGCATATTTTAAACAAGTGATGCAGAATAAGAAAATCAAACCAAGATGTTTGTACTTAAGAAAGAAGGACTCCATCAGCATATAGGGTTATACTATGGGAACTGGTGAGACAGAAATGTAAAGGCTGATTATTTGGCCCAGTACTGAACTATCTCTATATAGTTAGAAAAACATAAGTATTGTTTACCAGTGTTTAACTTCCAAGGGTAAACTTTAGGCAAAGCAGAGAAGGTTCTCTTGTGGTTGCAGAAAAGAATGCAAATGTTTAACATCTTTAGCAAAGCAGCTGACAGAAATTGTGATGTTACAGTGAAGAAAAATTGGGGGGATAAAATACTCTCCTCTTGCTAAATGGAGAATCAAAAGACACTACCAAAGTGCAAAAACAAAAAACTGATGATTAGGAATATTAATTAAAATTGTTATATGAAATAAAAATATTCCAATCTTACAATAGGTGAAGGGAATGATAGGGAGTGGTATTAACAGGCTATATCCTCATTTTTCAGAGTAAGAAGTCAATAGATATTATCTGACATTTAAATATTAAGAAATAGACCATGGCATATTATCTAGATTTCCAAAGGTAACCACCAAAAGCACCAAAAACAAGGAGTGAAAAGTACTTCCTCTTGAGTACTGGGAATAAGGACAGCCGGGGCAGAAGCCTAACATTTTTTTTTTTTATCATAAACCCTTTTGTATGATTCAGTATTAGTATTCGAGTCATGATTACAAAAAACTGGGTGGGGAGAACACAAATTCCTTAACATTCCTTCCTTCAGAGGTGGTGGATATCCCCGCCTCATGAATCTGTGGATCTCTAAACTCATGCATAACCCACAAAATATGACAGAAGTGACACCACCTGCTCCTAAGGACCATGAGCCACCAGGCCAGTCCAATACTCTAAAGCTGTGATGCTGAAGGAAGCCCAGGCCACACAGAGGCCAGTGTGGGTCATCTGCTCAACAGTGGAGCTCAGGATAGGCCTGCTTCACCAATGCATGAACCACCAGCCTTAGAGTGAAGCCATCTCTTGGTGAATCAAACTCCTAGCTTTCAAGTCATTTCCAGCTAATGCCCTAAATGTCTTGGGACAGAGATTATGTATCCTTGCAGTGCTCTATCTGAATTCTCCACTGCTAAATCACAGACACAAGAAAATGGCAACCAGAACTGCTTTAATAGAAAAATATAATTATTTTAAGCAAAAAATTGCTAACCTCCCTTGCAAATGCCTGTGCTTGAATCCAGAACCAATCCTCTTGCACATATCCAACTGGGAACCACTACATGTTTCCTTTTCTTTCTATTTCTCCCTCTCTTCCTCTCCTTCCTTTATTATTATATGTTATACATTACATAAGCTATATTTACTATATAATTAGTAAATTACTAGATAATATATCAGTGTCGCAGATGTCACAACTCATTACCTGATCACACTCAACTGTTCTAGGCAGAGGAGAAAAGGCTTGGGATGGCAGCACCAAACCAAAGGACTGAGGGGAAGGCTCGTGACAGCCCTCGCCACTTGCACCTCACTACCTGCAAGGACAGCACAGTCATTTATGCAGGGCTCTTTAGCGAAACATATTGCAATATGTTTACAAAAATCCACAATTCGGAGATTCTAAAACTGTGTCCTCAAATTTCCACCAAAACATCTAAATCAAATCTGCAAAAACTGACATGACCATTTAAAATATAATTAAAATATCATTTATTATTGTTATGAAAGTATGTTCATTATTTAGTGAAAAC
>NW_006962045.1:0-566 GCF_000164805.1 Carlito syrichta
ATTTAGTTGGCTTGCGAGTCAGCCAACAGCTCAGAAGAATTAACTAGTTGACCGACAATTAAGCTGACTGGTGAGCCAAGTTAACTAGTCGGCCTGCCAGTGAGCCAAAGGGTGAGCTTCCTTAATTAGTCAACCAGTGAACGAGCCAGCTGGTGAGCTGATTAACTAGTCAGCTGGTGGGGAAGACGACTAGTTAGCTGACCTGTTGTCATGCAAGAAAACTGACAAGTTAGTTGACCTGTTGGCTGGCGAGCGAGCTGACTATTTTGCTGACTGGTTGAAAGGTGAGTGAGCTGACTAGTTAGCTGACCTATTGGAAAACGAGCAATCCCACTAGATAGCTGACCAGAGAGCTGAGTTGCCAACTGACTAGTTAGCTAAATAACTAGCTGATTTGTTAGCTGACTTAACGAGCTAACTGATTAGCTAGTTGACTATCTAGCTGACATAACTAGCTAGCAAAAAATCAATCTAGCTGTCTAACTAGCTGACTTAATTAGCTTGTTAACTGGGTAGTTAGCTGGCTAGCTGGCTTAACTGCCTAGAAGAATAGCTAGCTGATTTGT
>NW_006962046.1:0-5001 GCF_000164805.1 Carlito syrichta
ATCTCCAAATACAGGCACATTTGGGGCTAGAGTTTCGACAGAGTTATTTTGGGGGAGATACAATTAAGTCTATAAAACCATGAGATAGATTATAGAAATTTATTTTATTTTATTTTATTTTTTGAGTTGGAGTCTCACTCTGTTGCCCAGACTGGAGTGCAGTGGCCGCTCCCAGCCACCACAGCCTCGACCTGCTGGGCTCCAGCGATCCTTCAGCCTCAGCCTTCCAAGTAGCTGGAATTACAGGCATGTGCTGCCACGTCCGGCTGATTTTTTTATTTTATTGTAGGGATGAGGTCTCGCTGCCCAGGCAGGTCTTGAACCCGCGGGCTCAGGCAATCCATTCACCTCAGCCTCCCAAAGGCATGGGATTACAGGCTGAGCCACCGAGCCCGGCGAAATTTATTTTTATTTAACACACATCTGATTCCCCAAGCCTCAGTTTCCTTGCCTGTAAAATGGAGGTAAGAACAGGCACTAATAGTTCCTACTTCATAAGGGTTTTTGAAGATTAGATGGGATAGAGATGAGAAGGACTTAGTTTAGGGTACTGCTCTTAATGGTGCTCTCTCTCCAGGAATTCATGTAGTATTGTGGTGAAGTGTCTAGTCTCTGGAGCTTTAAAGACTTGTGATCCAACAGCACTTAACTCGGTCACTTTGAGCAGGTTCCTTAAGTGTTTTGAGTCTCTGTTTCCTCATTCATAGGATAGGATGATATCCCTCCAATTGTGGGCTTATGAGGATTGAGTGGGAAGGACAACCCGGCAAACAGTAGGCACTCAACAGGGGTTACTTGCCTTCCCGCCCTCCCCACAGCTAGAGCCTAGGATGCTGGCAGCCTTGGAGTCCAGCAGAGGGGAGACCCACCAGGCCTGGGGCACAGATGAGACAGGCATGGGGTGGCCCACTGGAGCAAGTGTGTTCTGTGCATCCAAATGGATTCCTGCAAATAGCTGTACTGCTGTCAGCAAGAAAAGGTATAATTTTAGATGTCAGCCCTATCGTGTCACCTACCCACAGCCTGTTCTTAATCATAATAACCATAATGAAGACGAGTTTGTCACTGGTAAGCCCACCGCCATGGGAACAGGGCATCCCAGGGTGTCTCAGCCAGGTCTGGCCTCTGGCCCCCTCCCAGGCCTGTGCCCACACCTGTTCCAGGCTCAGGGTTCTTGTGTGGCTGCCACTCCTCCCCCTGCCTGGCCCCATGGGGCCAGTCCTCTGCTGACCGGTGGGTTGGGAAGAGGCAGTAGGGACCTTGGAAAGAGAAGGGCACCGAGAAGCCTCCCTGGGGTGGCAGCATCCCAGTGACCCAGCCATTGCAGGAAAATGTTGGTAGGCCTATGCCAAAGCCCCTCTTCCTCAGAGGACATTCTTTCCTTGGGCTCAAGTCTCAACTCCATTTCTGAGTCCTCAAGATAAGAAATGTATATATGTATATTGTTTAGCACACATTTGATGCCCTAAGGCTATACATATATATTCACATGTATGTAATTATCTGTTATATATGTCTAATAATCATGTGGCAGCGATACAGCCCTGTGCCGTGCGCTGTCTCACTATAATCCTTGCAAATAGTCATATGAAGTACAGATCAATGTGCCCATTTTGAAGATGAGAAAAAAAAACTTGGATCTGCTCAGGGTCCCATGGCTAGTAAGCAACAGATGAGTCCTTAAACCTCTGCTTGTGTAACAGATTCTTGAAGCCAGAACTTGTTCAGTTTTGCTAACACAAGGGTTTGTGGGTGTGTTTGAGTCCTGTTTTTCAGCAGAAGATGAATTGTATCATGTCTTTTGTGTAGCATACAGGAGCAAGTCATGTGTTACAAATGCTAAAACACTAAAATCGGGACCATTGCCTTGTTTTATATAAGTAAAAGAGTGATTCTCTCCCAGGGTTGTTTTTACTGCAGGGGAAATTTGATGATGTCGGAAGACATTTTAGTTAGCACAACAGGAAGTAGAGGCCAGAAACCTCTTCCCACAAGAAAGAATTACCCAGACCAAGATGGCAATAGTGCCAAGGCTGGTAAACCCTACATTAGAACAAATGTAATGGTGTCCATCTGATCACATCATTTTCTGTCCCATGAATGCCAGTCTGCTCTAGGAACATAGGAACATGAGAGGCAGAGGGACAGATGGTGTCCGGGGTTAAGTCATGGTCCAGACACTGTTAGGAGTTGCAATTGCAGGAGTTACTCAGCTACAAGTCCTAATATGAGTACTACCAAAAGTTGAGTAGGTACAGATGGATGTTACTGTCATGTGTAGAATGGAGAGGTAAGAAAGACATCTTGGAGAACTACACATGTGGGCACAGCCAGCGCCCACCCTGCTTTAGTGAATGGCATCACAGTTCTGGGAACTTGAACCCCAAACTCAGGGAGCCTCATTTGGGGTTCTTCCTCCATTCAGTATTTCCAAAGTTGTGATTTGTAAGTTGATTTGAGGAAGAATGTAAACAATCATCTTTCATATTAATTTTGATGTGTGTTAGAAAATTTCTAGTTTCCATGTATGTCCATGCTAAAGAGTGACCTATTAAAATATATTTAAGCTCACAAATGCATTTCAAGCTGGGTGCAGTGGCTCAAGCTTGTAATCACAGCACTTTGGGAGGCCAAGGTGAGAGGATTGCCTAAGCCCAGGGGTTCAAGACCAGCTGGACAACTTGGTGAGACCTCATCTCCACAATAAAAATTTTTTTAAAAATAGCTGGGTGTGGTAGCACACACCTGAAGTTCCAACTGCTTGGAAGGCTGAGGTGAGAGGATTGCCTGAGACTAGCAAGTTGAGGCTGTAATGGCTGTGAGCGTGCCACTTCACTCCATCCTTGGCAACAGAGTGAGACTCCAACTAAAAAAAAAAACGCATTTCAGTAAACAATAGTCTAGATCTGCATTGTCCAACTTCGTGGCCACTAGCCACATGTGGCTATGTAAATTTGACTTTAAACTGAAATAAAATAAAAAGCTCAGTTTTTCAGTCGCACAAGCCCCATTCCAAGTGCTCAACAGCCACAATGGCTAGTGACAGCCACATCGGACAATGTAGATAGTGAATGCTTCCATGATCATAAAAAGTTCTATTGTATAGCGATGCCCTTGAAGGTATTTAGATATGGCAAAAAGCATGATTGTGGGGTATGCATGAGTGCATTTGAGGGAACAGTGTGTCACACCTTACACAGCTTAGAGGCCCACCCTAAAAGAATGGAGAATCCAGCCAGCCCCAGGATTCTTCATGCAGGATGCTGTGGTGCTATACAATCTCACTCACCCCTGATGGTCTGAGACGTCCATCCCTTCCCTCACTCCTGTCTCTTCTCCCCTGTCCTAGCTGGTCCTTTCTATGAGTCAGTGACAATCTCATAGGAAGGTCTGCTCAGATCTCAGTCTCATGTGGAAAGTGCTGACTTGTTAAGGACTGACAGTTTATAGAAGGGAACCAGCCTCCTTCCTCTGCTGAGAATTTATCCTAAAGAATGATCACTGGTGGAAGCAAAGTGAGAAATATTGACCTAAAGATGTTCGTGGCAGTGTTGATTATCGTGCTGAGGGGGGAACTACCCAAGGCCCATCAACAAGGAGTTGGTTGTATACATTTGGATACACAGGATGGTATGATGTGTTCCAATTACACTGGCATTCTTTAGGGTACTAGACCACCCCAAATGGGGCTTGCTTTGGGCATTTGTCCTAATTTTCCCTTTTGCCTAGAACATCCTCCTTATTCACATGGAAAGGTCCTTTATGTCATGTAGATTTTAGTCCACATTTCTTTTACCCACAGAAAGCCCCTTCTTGTCTTTAACACACTCTAATTCTATTTTCCACAGCACCACTAACTATTTTTCCTATTTATTTAAGTCATTTGTTGTCCCCTTTCCTTGCCAAAGTTCAAGCTCCAGGAAGGCAGGGACCACGTTGGTCTGGCTTATCAAGACCAGTGCCGAGAACAGAACAAAGGTGTAGTACATGAAGGATAAATACAGTCAACCCTCATTATTTGTGGATTCCAAATTTGCAGCTCTGTCTACTCATCGAAATATATGTGTAATCCCTAAATCAAGACACATAATACTTTCACAGTCACTCAAGGACATGCAGAGTGGTGAAAAAACTTGAGTCACCTATCGCACACACTCCCAGCTGAGGGGAACAAGGAGATGCTCTGTCTTCTTGTTTCAGCCTTATATAAAGATGCCCAGAGGACAAAGTGGGCAGTGCAGGGGAGTGTGAAAACTCCAGCTCTGGGGTCAACTGGATGGTATTCTGGCACCTATTGGTGGAACTGCCTCAGGAAGGTTACTTAATGCCATTTTTAAAAATTTGGGGGTCTCGCTCTGTTGCCCATGTTGGTGTCCAGTGGCACAATCACAGCTCACTACAGCCTCGACCTTATGGGTTCAGGCAGTCCTCCCACCTCAGCCTCCTGAGTAGGTGGAACTACAGGTGCACACCACTATACTCAACTAATTTTTGGATTTTTTTTTATAGAAGTGAAGTCTCACTATGTTGCCCAGGCTGGTCTTGAATTCCTGGGCTCAAGCAATCCTCCTGCCTCCTAAAGTGATGGGATTACAGGCATGAGCCACCGTGCCTGGCCCACTTAATACTTCTGAACCCCATGTTCTATTTCATAAAATAAAGAAAACAGAATCTACCAGGACAAGTTGTTTTTAGGAGTTAAGATTGCAAGCTACGTGAGATGTGTGTGTGTGCACACACATTTCCCATAGGAGCAATGGTTCAGTATTTACTAACTCTGTACTTCCAGTGACTTTGTAGACTTTGTAGAATGTAACTGCCTTGAATAACAAGACTCAACTCTACTGTTGCATGAAGATGGATGAGAAGGGTGGTGATGAGATCCCATAAGGGTTTGGGTTTTGAGTGCCTCTCCAGGCCATCCTTCCCTGCATCCCTGGGTCTCAGCCCCAAGTAGAAGGTTGGGCAGTGTCCATGGGGGAAACAAGTAGACCAACAGAG
>NW_006962046.1:5684-6528 GCF_000164805.1 Carlito syrichta
GGGGTGGACTAGAAGGAGTGACTTAACAATCCTGCACTCCTGGTTTCTAACTGGTTATGTGGCCATGACAAGTTATCTGACTCATGGATTCATCTAATAACTATATACTAGATGCCAACTATGTGCTAGGACTGTAGCAATTGCTGGGGATACAAGATTCAGTCTTGTAGCGGTTATTACTGAAAAAAATGACTCAGAAACTTAGCAGCCTAAAGCAACATCTCTTGTCTGGAGTTTCTGTGCTCGGGAATTTGGGAGTGGCTTAGCCAAGTGCTGCTAAGCTGGCTAAGGGGTTCTTTCATGAGGCTGCCATCAAGATGTTGGCCAGGACTGTGGTCTCATCTGAAAGCACGGTGGGCCAGGGCGTCACTCCCACAGTAGCCCACTCAACATGGCAGTTGGAAGGAGGCCTCCATTCTTCACCCCCAGGCCTGTACATGGAGGGACCTCCAAAAGCCTGGAATTATCTTGTAGTACAGGCTTGTAGTACAGGCTTCCCCCACTAGGTAAATTGTTCTAGGAACTCATCAGCATCAGTGTACCAGCTAGCATTATTGTGAGAGCCTGCATTCAGCTTCAGTTAATTTGTTTTGTAAACTCTTTTAACACACTTGCCCATTTCATGATGAGTGATCTACAAGTGCAACTGCCCACACTGTGCTGAGTGTTCAGTTTTTGACAAAAAAATGGCATGGCCCCATGCCCCACCCTCCCTATTCACCCAATCTCTTCCCAAACAACTTTTTGTTGTTGTTGTTTACCTGGATGAAAAAGTCCTCAAAGGTAAATGTTTTACCAGGGTGGAGGAGGTAAAACAAAAATGGCAGAAGCACTAAAAGGCATC
>NW_006962047.1:0-522 GCF_000164805.1 Carlito syrichta
CATTGCTGAGTTGAAGGTCTGGCCTGCCTGGGGCACATTTCTCAGTTCAGAGAGGAGAGTCGTCAGGAACCCAGCCAGGGAGTCTCTGGAACTACTGCACAAAAGTAGTGGGAGCCACTGGGGGAGGCTGGGGCTGTAAGGTGCCAAGCTTGGGAGATCCCATATGTGGGGGGGTGGGGGAGAAGGACTGAGGACAGAAGGCTTTTAACTGAAAGAATTTCTTTGTTGACATATTTTCTTTATGGAATTCTTTCTTTCTTTCCTTTCTTTCTTTTTTTCTTCCTTTCTTTCTGTCTTACTTTCTTTCCTTTATTTTCTTTTCTTTCCTCACTAGGTTGTCCAGGGTGCTCTCAAACCACCCAACTCAGACCATCCTCTCGGTATGGGCCTCCCAAACTGCTGCAGAAACAGGCTTTCCATTTGGTCGAGATCCCTGTCTTCCTGTGTGGTCTTGAATTCTGGACGAGAGACAATCCTCCTGCCGAGGCCAGCCCTCACCCAAGGATTTCTGGATTTTGCTTG
>NW_006962048.1:0-336 GCF_000164805.1 Carlito syrichta
ACCATCTGACTTAAATAGTTATCTCACTAGATAGCTACCTAGCTAGACAGCTGACTTAAGAAATTAGCTAACTACCTAGCTAACAATCTGACTTAAATAGTTAGGTGCCTAGCTAGCTAGCTGACTTAACCAGATGGGTATCTAGTTAGTTTAAACAGATGGGTATTTAGTTAGCTTACTCATTATCTAACATTCTAGCTAGCTGACTTAATTGTCTGACTTAAATCATTAGCTAATGAGCTAGATAGCTGACAAAATCAGCTGACTTAACTCGTTAGTTAACTGACTAGGTCGCTAACTAATCCAGCTGATTTAACTGGCTAGCTAACTAGCTAG
>NW_006962049.1:0-334 GCF_000164805.1 Carlito syrichta
AAATTAAAAATAAACCAGACTTAGTCATTCCTCTCAGTCACAGCAGCACTTTGGAAAGCCAAGGCAGGTAGGTCACTTCAGGACAGGAGTGTGAGAATAGTCTGGGCCTGATGGCAAAACCCTGACACTACAAAATGAAAAAATAAAATAGTAAAGTAAAATAAAATAACATATAATATAATAAAATAAAATGGTATAGTATAATTAGCCAGAAAAAATTGAGTCAGACATAGTGATACCTGCCTGGCATCCCAGCCCTGTAGGAGGCCGAGGTCAGAGGATCACTTGAGGCCAGTAATTTGAGACTGGCTTGGGCCTCATACCAAAACACTCT
>NW_006962050.1:0-420 GCF_000164805.1 Carlito syrichta
CACAGGTGTTTTCCAAGACTAAGGGAGTGAGTGTCAGCAGAGGCCAAAAGTTTGCATGTGGGTGTTGTTTGACACCAAGGGATGCACATGAGTGTCAGCAGAGGCCAAGAACTTGCATGCTGGTGTCATCCAAGGCTGGGGGAGTGCAAGTGAGAGTCGGCAGTGGCTGAGGTCACATGCACGGGTGTCATCCAAGGCCAAGGATGTGCAAGCATCAGCAGAGCTCAAGGACAAGTATGGACTTCATTTGAAGTCGAGGGTGCATGCACAAGTGTCAGTTGGGGAAGATGTCCAAGGCCAAGGGAGCACACGAGTGTTGGCGAAGGCTGAGGGAATTCTCATATATGCAGGCATAGGAAAAGGATGCACAGGTGAGTGTCAGTGGGATCCGAGGGCATGTGTGCAAGTGTCGATGAAGGC
>NW_006962051.1:0-373 GCF_000164805.1 Carlito syrichta
CATTTTTCAGTACTACTTGCTGGGTGGATACCTAAAATCTCTAATTACAGATCCAAGACGATTCCGGTCCTCTAGAAAGTTGTAATGGAGCATCTGGGCCTACAATTCCATTTGTTTCTTAAGAACATCTTCAGCAATAATCCTGTTCCCCAAGAAAGAATTGGCATTTTGCGACAAAATCCCTCTCTTCTGGTTGCCTCAAAATCCCGAAATTTCTTGTGGTCAGGGTGGTGAGGATTGGGATATTGGGTTTAGAATATTCCACATTTTTATGATGCCTTGTTAAGGGGAGTCTGGTAACTTGAATTACAGCTCCCAGGTACTATATGGGAGTCTTCCTTTCATGTCCAAACAACTGGAATTCTACGTTCAT
>NW_006962052.1:0-330 GCF_000164805.1 Carlito syrichta
AGCACAGAATAATGGTGTGGTGGTTTTAGACAGGTTTACTTTGTGCAGGACAGGTTATTAATGTGGTGGCTTTAACCAGTTTTACTTTGTGCAGGACAGAATATGGCATGGTGGTTTTCCACAGTTTTACTTTGTGCAGGGCAGAGTATGTTGTGGTGGTTTTAGGTAGTTTTACTTTGTGCAGGACAGAATATGGGTGTGGTGGGTTTAAACAATTTTACCTTGTCCAGGATAGAATGTTGGTGTGGTGGGTGAGAAAGTTTCACTTTATGCAGAAGAGAATACTGGCATGGTGCTTTTAGACAGCTTTACTTTGTGCAGGACAGAGTA
>NW_006962053.1:0-825 GCF_000164805.1 Carlito syrichta
CTAACTTCAGAGCTACAAAAAGAGAATCATTTGCTTATAAATTTAAGGCATAGGGAATCCATGCTCTCTGTAACATTTAGCACACTTAGGAAATGAATAGCAATGAATGAGAAGCAAGATGAGACAGGTGCTTGACACAACACTAAAGGGAAGCTTTAGTGTATCACTCTCATGTGCTGGTGGCTGCCACTGTAATTAGGTATTTCTCTACACAAGCATTTATACAAACCACCAAATACCCAAGTAACTCCCAGCTTCTAATTATTAACACTGTGGCTGGTCTTAGTTTTTCTTTTTCTTAACATACATGGGGTAAATTTAGTGTTCAGGGCCAAGGATTTTAACAGAAAAGGATATTTGCAATTAAAACTAGTCTGTATGACTATTTAAATGTAAGTTTCTCTATTATTGTATTTTGGTTGATTTTTTTCATAGAACATTAGTGTGAATGAAGAAGGCAAAGCAAATATTGTTATTCCTAGTAGACTGATCAGAAAACACATAACTAATCTGTTGAGTACCAATGGAAGGCATCACTAGTAAATCATAGAGCTTCTTCCTTCAGAGTTGGTGCTGCACAATCATTCTCAACAAAGTGCTCTGAGAAGCAGATGTTGTCATCAAGCAGATGTTGTCATCAAGCAAATGTTGTCATCAAGGGTGGTGTATTTGTCTGTTTTGCATTGCTTACAGTTCTGGAAGGTGCCAGCATCTGCTTCTGACAAAGTCCCAGGGAACTTACATCAATAGTGAAAGGTGAAGGGAAGCTGGAGTGTCACATGGCAAGACAGGAAGCAAGAGAGGAGGATTGTGCTCTTTTAAACA
>NW_006962054.1:0-5175 GCF_000164805.1 Carlito syrichta
TTTTGCTCAGGGAACATTATATAGTTTCAATCCAGTGGAAATAGTTGAATCTTAATTGATAACTCAGTGATACAATTTTTTTTGGTAATTTTTTTGTGTAATTGAACATAGCATTTACTTACTTGTTGATTGTGTTGTTCTTTACTGTTTCACTGAATCAAGTTCACTAATCATGGAGGTTAAGTTTTGTATAACATCAGCAGAATCTGGTTCCATGTTCAGGGTTTAGAATGTCAGGCTCCACTTAGACCTACTGAATAAAAATCTACCATTTTAAATGATCCCAAGGTGATGTTTGGAAAGCACTATTAATATTTTTTTTTTGCTACTTTTTCTGCCAAGTATCAAGAAAGGTTTGTAAAATTGCCAACTCTGGTGGTATATATGTATACATAATTATTTTAAATTCCATCAGTTTTCCTTTCTATGTTTTGAGATTGTATTTTCAGCTGAATACAAATTTAAAGCTGTTTATCTTCTGGGATATTGATTAGCCTCTTTCATCATTATGAATATGAATTGGCCTTCTTTGACTCTTCGAATATTTTTCCTTAAACTCAATTAAGATGTTAATATAGGTGTACTAGGTATACATATTCAAATATTTGCATTTCTATATTTTTGAATCCTCATACATATTTTAGATATATCTCCTGTAAGCACCATGTGCATAGATTTGTTTATCAGTTTGATAAATTTTAGAAGCAGACCACTAGGTGCATTTACAAATCACTAATATATTTGGATATAAACTATCATGTAGCTTATTTGTATTATTTGTATTATTGTATTTGCCTCATTTGTTTTCTTTCTCTTTTTATTGCCTTCTTTCATTTTGGTTATTGTTATCATTTTGTTTTTTCTTCTTCTGTTTGGGTTATTATAATTTTGTTCCTATTCTTTTAGTAGGAAATTCTGTTAATTACCACATACAAGCTTACATTGTCAGAGTCTAAAGACAATTGATGCTGTTGTCCTATTTGACAATAAAGAGATCTAAGAAAATTTTTTATCTAGTTATTACATATTTCAGTGTGTTTCCCCCTTATAGATTTCCCTAGCCTGCTTTCACTTTTTATTATCTTTTCCACAGTGTGAGCTGTACCTGAAACCTCCCCATAAATGTGACTACTCCTAATTCAGGTCCCTAAACATGATTGCTAAACACGGGGCATGTTAACAGAATCATTCAAATACATTCCGCAGAACCGGCTTTCGGTCAGGACTTGGCTGTAGGTGTAACAGAGGTTTTGAAGGCAGATAGTGGTTGGAATCTTGACACGTATACCTATGGCCCTGGTGAAACGGAGCCACTCACAGCCTGTTTGTGAAGGGACAAATTAACTTTGAAGGTAAACTTCAGTTACCTTCAAAGTATTCTAGGTTTGATGTAGTACACCTACTGAGATGCTTTTCCCACTGCTCAGAATAGATTTTGAACTCCTCAGTTTGAATGCCTTTTAGTGCTTCTGCTGTTTTTTGTTTCTCCTCTTCCACATCGGCAGAATGTTTCCCTTTTTAGCCTCCCATGTCTCTGGTCCATTAGCCATCATTCACTTGCAGAAAACAAAGATAACACTCTTATTTAAAGATATCATAAAAGTGCAATCTTATAAGATTATAAATTCTATAATTTATACATAACTATAAGATTATAAAATTGTACAGCATAAAGAGACTATAAAATTACTTGTGAGTTTATATTTTCAGCTTTCAGAAAGGCTGAAGGGTCAGACTCCAAGAACTGTGCCATCCAGGAGCTGCTGCCTCTCCTGCAGTTAGGGACGGGGAGATCAGAAGGCCACTATTACAACTGCAGCCTTAGAAACACACCATGGTGGCTGTGGTTTGGAGATCAGGAAGCTCACCAGTGCAGCTACTTCCTAAAAACCCATGACTATGGTGTTTGGAGACTAAAATTCTATCACAGAAAAGCTCAGCATCTCTGCACTCATGGCAACTGGTAGCAAAGTAGAGGCAGAAGGTCAGCTCCACTCCCCACCCACCTTCCAGGCTGTGTGTAAATTGCAGGAATTGACCTGTACATCAAATCTTACTGCAAGGCATTCTGAGATGTATAGGGATTCCTGTTGTTTGAGTTTTGTTTGTTTTCCAGTGTTTTGTCATTAAACATAGAGGAAAACTCCCTAGAATAAAGTAGAAGGAAGACTAGATGTCTCTCTGTCATATCTTCTGCTGCATCTAGTTTCCCCTCAGAGGCCAGCCGGTGACAGGCCCTTCTTAGGTAGACTTCAGATCAATCCCATACAGGTAAAGTCTGGGTTTGTGTGTAAATTCCTTGTTTACATGAATATATACATGCTATAGATACTGGCTTGTTCTATATCTACATAAAGAGAGTATTCCTTACTTTTATATCTGTAAGATAGTCCATGGCTTCATGAATGTCCTGGTCTTTGATAGTAATATGGTTCCTTTCCAGTTGTTTGCTATTATAGCAGCAATAAATAGCTGTGTGTGTGTGTGTGTGTGTGTGTGTGTGTGTGTGTGTGCTGTCTGTCTAGAGCAGAGGATGACAAACATTTTCCGTAGAGGGCCATATATGAGGTGGAATCCAAAAATCCCCCAGAATTTATTTATAAAAAATGATGTACTTATTCTTACATGTTTAAACTTCAGTGACCTTCAAAGTACTTTATGTTTTATGTAATACACCTACTGAGATGCTTTTTCCACTACTAAAAATAGTTTTTGAACTCATCAGTTTGAATGCGTTTTAGTGCTTCTGATGTTTTTTGTCTCACTTCTTGCACATCGGCAAAATGTTTCCCTTTTTAGAACTTTTTTTCATCCAGGGAAACAAAATAAACCTCACTTGGGGTGAGATCAGGTGGCCTTCTGATCTCCCCGTCCCTAACTGCAGGAGAGGCAGCAGCTCCTGGATGGCACAGTTCTTGGAGTCTGACCCTTCAGCCTTTCTGAAACCTGAAAATATAAACTCTACTATAAAATTACTCACAAGGTGAATAGAGAGGGTGGGGCATGGGGGTCATGCTATTTTGGTTCATGAACTCTCAGTTGCAGTGTGGACAGATGTACTCATAAGTTACCCATCATGAAATAGGCAAATGCGTTGAAGGAGTCTCCAAGAAAATTCACTGAAACTGAACTCAACCTTTCACAACAATGCTAGCTGGTCCACTGATGTTGATGAATTCCTGGAACACTTACCTAGTGGGGAAAGCCTGTACTACAAGGGGCTTTCCCTGCAAAAGATAATTCTAGTTTTCTCTGGGTCACCCCTTGTAGTTTCTATGTAGATTTCCTGGGCCATACAATCTTTGTCATGATGACTGAGTTCTGCTATTGAGTTCTCCTATAGCAGAGATCACGTCCCAGCCAGAGAGACTCCTGTTCATCATTGGCAGCTTTGAACAACTGAAATGCAACTTGAACGTCCCCAGTCAGACCTGCACAGTGACTGGATGGAAAAGCAGCTGGTCCGGGTCCTCCTGCGTAGTTTGCTGAGAAGGAAGATGCTCCTGGAGTCTTCACTGCTCATCACAGTCTCACCTGAGTGCCCAGAGGAACTCTCAGGCCTGCTGGAATGCCCACAGGTGGTGAACCTGCAGGGGTTCAAGGAGAGCTACAGGAGGCTGTATTTCTGCTGTATGTTTCAAGACATGAACAGAACCATGGAAGCCTTCCATGCTGTGAGAGAAAATGAGCAGCTCTTTTCCATGTGCAAAACCCCCCTCCTCTGCTGGATCATGTGCTCCTGTCTGAAGCAAGAGAAAGAGAGAGACAGAGACCTGGCACTCACCTGCCGATGTACCACCTCCCTGTATTCCTCATTCATCTTCAACCTCTTCACACCCAAGGGGGCCCATGGGCCCAGTCGGCGAAGCCAGGGCCAACTCAAGGGCCTGTGCTCCCTGACTGCCAAGGGCATGTGGACCGACATGTTTGAGTTCTGCGACAAGGATCTCAGGAGAAACGGGATCAGAGATGCAGATGTCCCCGCGCTGCTTAGCACAAAGCTGCTTCTGAAGCACACTCCCTAGTGTGAGAGCTCATACTCGTTCCTCCACACGTATGTTCAGGAGTTTTGTGTCGCCGTGTTCTATCTGCAAAGGAGCCACTGCAACCATACCAACTCAGTCGTCAGATGCATAGAACTACTTGTCACCTACCTGAAGAAAGTGAAGAAGACTGGGTCTGGGGGGGGGCTGTTTTGTCACCGGCCTCTTGAACGAAAAGGAACAACAAAAACTGGATGCATTTTTGGCTTCCAGCTGTCCCAAGAGATCAAGCAGCAGTTCCACCTCCCGGGACAGGTGGATTCCTTGAGGCTGTTTTACTGTCTGTTCGAGATGCAGGAGGAAGCCTTTGTAAGGCGGGCGGTGAACTTCCTCCAAGAAGTGAACTTCTCTATCACTGAAAACCCAGACTTGATGGTTGCTGCCTGCTGCTTAAAATGCTGCACTGGCTTGAGAAAACTTTGTTTTTCTGTCCAAGATGGCTTTCAGGAAGAGAAGGGACACAGCTGTATGTGAGTCCATGTGATGACTTCTTTCCTACCCCCTTTCCAGAATCTGTACATCTTCTCAAACGGGTTTTGCAGATGGGGTGTCTACTCTAGGATCATGGCTAGAACTGTGCATTTTCTGTTAGCAAAGTCTCAGCTCAAGTCCTGACTGGACACTGGCTTTGTCCACGAGACTTGCCCTCCTTACAAAAAAACAGGGATATTACTAACCCTATGGTGAGGATTTAATCAGAGAATCCATGTGAAGTGTGTTTCCCACCCTTCTCAGATAGTAACAGATTGGGGCATGTCATTTTTGAGTCATTTCCCTAGGACCACAGTCAGATTCTCTCTTGACTCCCCAGTTACAAACTGCCTTTTAAAACTTGTTCTAAAAATTCAGCCACATGTGGTGGCTCATGGCTATACTCCCAGCACTTTGGGAGGCTGAGCTGGGAGGATTGCTTAAGTCCGGGAATTCAAGACCAGCCTGGGCAAGAAAGTGAGAACCCGGTGTGTGACTTCCAGGGCCCTTCTGGGCCTGGGGCTCCAGGAGAGACCTGTTGTGAGAGGGCCAGGGCTTTTCTGGGCATGGGGATCCAGCAGGGCCCCAAGGTGCGAGTTCCGGGGCCGTTTGGGCCCTGGGATCAGAGGGCCGGGGCTCTGGGACCTGGCTTCCAGGAGGG
>NW_006962055.1:0-311 GCF_000164805.1 Carlito syrichta
GGAATCTCTGGGGGCATTTCTTAAATGCCTTCAGGAGGCTTTTTGTACCTATACCCTGTTTGATCCCTCAGCCCCTGAGAATGTTGTGCTATCAATTTGACATTGGTGGTTCAAGCAGCTCTGGACATCTGGAAAAAGTTGCAAAAGCCTGAGGGTTTTGCAGAAATAAATATTTCTCGGCTACTCAAAGTAGTCCAAAAGGTTTCTAATAACCGTGACGCTGAAAAACAGAAACAGACAACTCAAGAGACAGATAAAACAGCCAGATGTCAGGCAAAAATATTGGTAAGAACCCTCCAAACCTCCTAACC
>NW_006962056.1:0-5683 GCF_000164805.1 Carlito syrichta
ATCCTCTCCCCACCTTGGCCTCCCAGAGCACTGGGATTGCAGAATGAGCCACTGCGCCCGACTGGGAGATTCTCACATACTCCCATGTTTGTACTGTCTTGTGCTCTTCCCATCACGGCATATCATGCAGTACTAAGAGTTTTATGTGTAGGAAATAAGGCTCAGATGGTGCTCCCCATTCATCAGTGTGGCATATCCAGTGCAGTTCTGGGGCGGACTCCTACAAATAACCTTTCAAAAGATGTTAACGTGACCTTTTAAAAGGTGCAGATCTGACTTTACCACTTCCTTGCTCAAAACCTTTGAACAGCTTTCCATTCCTCCAAAGACAGCAACCAGTTCTCTGTGCAGGCTCAGGTCCACAGTGACTTAGCCCCTGCCTTTCTGACGTGGCTTCCGTTGTCCTCTCTCCAACCCCCTCTGCAAAGTTCCTTCCTTCCTGACACCAGGTCTTTGCTTATGTGGTTTCCCTCTCTCTCTCTCTCTCTCTCTCTGTCTCTCTCTCTCTCTCTCTCTCTCTCTCTCTCTCTCTCTCTCTCTCTCTCTCTCTCTCTGTCTCTCTGGGTTTCTTTCCTTGGCAAACTACAAATCATCGTTTGGGTCTCAGCTTAAATGTCACTTCCTGAAAAATGACTTTGCTGAGAGTCTAAACTGGGTCTCTCGATTCTAAGAGCCCTGCACCTTCTGCGTCTGTGTGTTCCCTGATGTGCTCTTCCCAGTTAGATAGCAGGGTCCCCCGAGGGCTGAGTTTTCTTCATTGCTGTCACACAAACACCTAGCAAGAAACTTGAAAATCTATTTTTCAAGTGGAAGAGTAAATCATTAAGAAAAAAGATCTGATCAGGAATCAGATCATGAAAACCGAGTAATTACTACCAAGAAGTTGATTACACTCTACATAAGTGGTCTATCTCTGAGATGAAATAACTTCATGACAGCAGTTTTTGAAAAATAATAGCAAAATACCATGTAAAATAATTTACAGATTTAATGGGAGTGTCACATCAGTACTTCATTTTAGAGGGCGTATAGTGGAAAAAGCAAGTTTTATTGTCTGAATTGTCTAAAGAAAGGAATGTTCCTTTAATGTTTAAATTCCTTCTGTAACTGTGATAGCTGCAGGCATGCATGAAAAGCTGAAGAGTGTCTCTTGCACATCAGATGGTACTAACTGAAGCTCTGTCAAAGAAACAATTGTTGGAGTTATTCAGTTCAGTGGTCATCACATTTGCTACCATGAACCTTCTAAAAGGAACCACTGACCCCATCTGTCTAAAACCGTGATGTTAAAATTATTTTTGAAGTTTGTTTTTTACACATATCTGATTGTCTACCTTCTCTGTTCATTTTTTTTTAAATTCAGTGTTCTTTAAATCAATCTGCCTCCTTTTTACGTTATGGTTTAGAAATAGAACAGTCTTGTTCCTGTTGACTTCTAAATGCTTGTGTCTCCCCTCCATCTCTTTAAAACCGAGTCTGGTCATGTGAATTTAAAGTGCCTACTTTCTACATCATGTTTCATTATTTTTACTAAATTTTTCCCTAGTATTATTATTTTCTGATATTTTTCTTGTAAGTCAGGTTTGTGATTCCATTCCTTTTTATAGCATTCTTAAATAAAACGAAAAACTGGTTAGTGTCAAATTATACTTTAATCATAGAAAAGTTTGGCCTATAATTCTTCCCTCCTGTTACGTAAGATTTGTTTTCTCTAGCGTGATAAATCCTTTTTCCTTTTCAATCTTTGGAGCCTTGTTCAAGGAATTAACAGGAGAAAACTCAGTGTCCCTATTAAGGAGGAACTCTCAGGGTTAAGTCAAATTCTCATCAATCAGGGGTTAATTACACAATCTGTGCTTTATCTTTTCTAAATCTTTATTCTTCTCACTTTGCAAGTAGCTTAAAATAAACTTCAATTTCTAGATGCCATGGGTCCATTTACTATTTGCCGTGGTAAACCCTTCCTATCACTTTATCTTTTCTGCATAACTGAGTAAGGGAAACAATGATCAACCTAAAGCACATTAAAAAAATAAAATAAATAAATAGAGACTGGAAAAAATCAGCAAGTTTGATGTATTTATTTGATCTTTTCTCCTTTTCTATGATTTGATTTTGTTTGGTATTTGCAACACTATTCATCTCTAAAACTTGTAAGGACATGACCTTATTTTGTCTCTGTGTTTACATATCTGTCCCGTTTCCTTAAACTAATATTCTCCCATAACATTTCATGTTAACATAACACACAGAGAGAGATGTACACAAATATTCTTGAAGCCTAGTCACTGTTTCTTTTAACTATCAAGACTATGGTTGACTTTATGTCAAGGGATTAATTTTTGAAAACAAGATTTGGACCAAAGGTTACCTCTACTTCAGGCTATTATGTTATCATAATGGGATTATTATCAGGGCATTAAGTTTTTTAGGCCATGGAGAACAATCAGTGGTGCCCCACATTTAGATTACGTTCATTAATATTTGGAATATTCGACACATCATTTTGGCCCCCAAAATGAAATAGCATAGCGTTATTAAGTCAGCTCAGGAGAAAATTTCAGTAAACCTCATGTTTATGGTAGGCAAAATTCTAAGATACCACCTCCCCTTCTGCCCATGGCCAAGATTCCTATCCTGTGGGGTATACAACTTCTCCCAGTTTTTTTCAAACACTAACATAGTTACTGCTGTGAAGGGATTTTGCAGATGTAATCAAGTTCCCACATCAATTGACCTTAAGATAGGAAAATTTGTTTTTTAATCAGATGAGTCCTTACATAGTGGAAAATTTTCTCCAGCTGATGGCAGAAGAGGAAGTCAGAGATTTAAAACAGGAGGATTTGATGTGCTACTGCTGTTATGAAGGTTAAAGGGATCACATGGTGAGAAATACATCTAGGATGTGAGAGTGGCCTCAACTGACAGCTAACAAGAACAGAAGCTAAGTCCTACAACCAGAAGGAAATGGATTCTCTCAACCACACAAATGAGCCGGAGGCAAATTCCTCCTTAGCCAGTCCTCCAGATGAGAACACAGCCCACAGCACCTTGATTTCAGACTGATGAGATCCTGAGCAGAGAACCCGAATATGCCACACCAGATTTCTGTCCTTCTAAATTATGAACCAATAAATGGCTTTGCTTTAAGCTGCTGAGTTTGTGGTAATTTGCTATGCCGCAATTGAAAACAAATACAGATTTTAATATTGAGAGTGAGAGTGGCTTTGGAATTCCAGTGGAAGGAAGATGAAACCAAATGAGTATGATTAAGAAACCCTAAATTATGGCCAGGCACGGTGGCTCAAGTCTGTAATCCCAGCACTTTGAGAGGCTGGGGTGAGAGGCTTACCTGAGGCCCACAGGTTCGAGAACAGCCCAGGCAACTTGGTGAGACCTCCTCTCTGCAATAAATAAAAAATCAGCCGGGCATGGTGGCATGCTCCTGTAGTTCCAGCTACTTGGAAGGCTGAGGCAGAAGGATCACCAGAGCCCAGCAGGTCGACGCTGGGGTGGTCATGAGCATGCCACTGCACTCCAGCCTGGGTGACGGAGAGAGATTCCAACTCAAAAAAACCCCCAAAAGCCCTTAATTACTAGAGAAAGCCTAAATTGTTGCACTCAGATAACTGACCTACAAAAACTCTAGATAATAATAGACTTGTATTATTTTAAGCTGTCCAGTTTGTGGTAATTTGCTATGCAGCAACAGAAAATGAACTCAATGCTTATGGTATGTAAGAACAGTACTTACATGGAGTGAAGTACTCATACCACAAAGTACTCAGATGCTGGGAAAATTATAATAAATAAACCTCAAAAGATAGTGATGAGCTCCAATCCAGTAATTACAAGCTTCGCCCACTACTCACGCAAGGGAGCATTAAACTGCAACCAGAGTGGCAGAAAACACGGAATCCAGGGCTTCCCTGAGAGAAAACAGCTGTACTAAAAACCAAGGGCACCGAGGATAAAAGGATGTGAGCAAAGGAAGGAAAGGCACATAAAGTGGGGAGCCCGCAAATAAATCAGAGGAAGCTAAGGAGTGGAAAGGAAAGCGGAGAGAAATCATCTGTCAGAAAATGGCGAGAAAATGCAGGTGGCTGATCAGAATTAATGCAACTATTTTTACAGTGTCCAAAGGAAGTACAGACATATTTCAACTGTTTTTTAGAGGTAGGTATGTTTGTCAGTTGCTGCAGGGTAACCAATGTAAAAATAGGAATAGAGGAATAACTTTTAACAAAGCGATGAAAGTAAGATAGCGTAAGAATGTATTTTCAAAATCTATCAACCCAAAAGCAAGAAATAAATGAGAAATGAATGAACAATTAGACGCAGAAAAAGAAATAAAAAGCTGAAGGGTTCAATGTCAGGTATGGATGTGAGGCAGCAATTTTCCTCCTCTTGCAAACACTACACAAAAGCAAAAAAAAAAAAAGAATGAAAAAGAATCCTCAAACTCTACTGATTGAAAGCCAGGGTATAGATATAATCTGCATGCTCAAAATCAGCCACCAACAAGATATATGGGTTTCCAAAGTAGCTATGATTGGTCTGGAAAGCCATCCCCCCCCCCACTGAAAATGAATAGTAATCATCCCAGTGGTGGCAGATCTGAGAAAATACCACCAAAACAGAATCCCTGCAGGTAAAGGATCTCACCACGATCTAATATTTTAATATCACTTTCAAGAACTGCTGAGGTATCCGGGAATCAAGGCAGAGTTTGATGCATAGAAGCTTTGCTGGTTGAAATACAACAAAGCTGAGTCAAAAATAATGAAAACAAAGCTTGGAGAAACGGGTCCCTGAAAATACCAGGAAAAAGTTAATCTCTGAAGGGATCTCCTGCAAAAAGACAAGCCAGAAAACTCCAATTGTTTTCATAAGGGTTACCAAAAAGGAGTGTGCACAGAAGCAACTTAAAGGTACTGAAAGAAAAAACGCAGCAGTCATCAAGAGAAAAAGAAGTAAGACATTATGAGCATAGAAGGCATGAAATATCTAGCCAAACATTTAGATATGAAGTTTTCCAAATTTAATAAAAGACTGCCCATGTTGTTTCCTAGGCTGCTGTGACAAAGTTCCACACACTGAGTGGTTTAAAACCACGGACCTATTGTAAAACTACTCTGTAGGCTCGAAGTCTAAAATCAAGAGGGCCCTGCTCCCTCTGAAACCTGCAAAGGGGGATCCCTCCTTTCCTCTTTCCAGTTTCTGTTGGTTTGCAAGTGATCTTTGTCACTGACTTGCAACTGCAGCACTTCGACCTCTGCTTCTGCCACCCCGTGATGTTCCTTCCTTATCTGCCTTCACATGACTTTTTCCTCTTGTTCTAAGGACACCAGTCATATTGGGTTAGGGTTTACTCTAATGACTTCATCTTAACTTGACTGTATCTACAAGAATTGTATTTCAAAGTAAACTCATATTCACGATTCTGGGGTTTAGTACTTCAACATATCTCTTTGAAAGGGCACAACTCAACCCATAACACCTGTGAAGGATGTTGACAGAGCAGAAATAAAACAACTCAAGGAAGAGATGATAAGAATTCAGAAGGAGGTGTTTCAACATTGACAAACTTAGCCAGAGAAAAAAATGAAAAAGTCCATACACAAAACAAGAACAACTAATGAGAAAAGAACACAAGAATCCGTTTAGCTCAGTATGTTCAAAT
>NW_006962057.1:0-895 GCF_000164805.1 Carlito syrichta
TAAGGAAGTATAAGGAATCTTGCTTAAATAAGTCCTCAGTCCCAAAACTACAGGCCGTGTTCCAAAGTGGTAAAAACGAATTAGATTTTTGAAGTAGGAATCCGGGTAATGGTAGTCCTCACATACGGGAAACTTTACTGCCTATTGCTAAGTAAGAATAGGGAATCTGCTTTTCTCGGGTCCTCAATCCCAAAAATCTACAGAGCATCTTGGAATATTCTAAATAGAATCAGAGATTCGAAGCAGGATGTATCTATTGAGAGTCCTAATATACAGGAAAATACACAGCCCCTTGCCAAAGAAGAAAAGTAATCGGGGTTATAGCAGTCCTCAGTCCTTAAAATCAACAGGCCATCTGCCGTGTGCTAAACAAAATCAAGGTTTAGAAGCTGGAACATAGGTAATAGCAGTCCTCATATGCAGAATCTATATGATCTCTAGCTATGGAGATCTAAGAAACGTCTTTTACACGGTTCCTCCATCTCAATATCTACATGACATCTTGGTAATGGCAAAACAAGGATCTGGGTTTCCAAACAGCATTCTGGGGGAAAGGGAGTCCTCATATACTGGACAATACACGGCGTCTCGGTAATTAATAAGGAATCTGTAATACACTAGTCCGCAATATGAAAAATTCTCAGGGCGTCTTGCTGTGGTATAAACAAGGCTTCGAGTTCGTCTCATGTTTCAGAGATATTTGGCTTGTGGTATTATGAATCAGTCATTTTAAGACTCCAGCAACATTCTGGTCCTCTTGAGAGTTATAATCGGCTATCTGGTTGGACAAACCCCTTAAGTTCTTTGGGACAATTAAGGCCAGATACCCAAAATTTGTATCATATTGCCGTATTTGGATGTAACTTTGGTCTTAAGATGAACTTGGTAATCCTTA
>NW_006962058.1:0-462 GCF_000164805.1 Carlito syrichta
TTTTTTTTATTTTTAATTTTTTTTAATTTTTATTTTTTGAATCTGTCACCCAGACTGGAGTGCAGAGGCTGCTCCCGGCCACCGCAGCCTTGACCTGCTGGGCTACAGCGATCCTTCTGCCTCAGCCTTCCAAGTAGCTGGAATTACAGGCATGCACTACCATGCCCGGCTGATTTTTTTATTTATTGTAGAGCTGTTTATTTAAAAAATATATGTGGAGTGTTCCCAACATGGGACTTGCTTTCCTAGAAGTTAAGGTGATTTTTCCCATTCAATCCTCCAAATCATAAGTTAAAAGGAAGTTGTGAAAATTATGTGTGGAGAGGATATGTCAAGAAGACTGGGTGTCTCGTGTGTGATATTCTTTATCTTTTTTTTTTTTTGAGTTTGAGTCTCACTCTCTCACCCAGACTGGAGTGCAGTGGCCACTCCCGGTCACTGCAGCCTCGACCTGCTGGGCTC
>NW_006962059.1:0-839 GCF_000164805.1 Carlito syrichta
ATATTTGAATTTATAGAAGTTGTGATAAAATTTTAGGTTAAGGATAAGTTCATAGGTAATTAATATACAATCATAGGGCAGTACAAAAATGTAGTAGGTTATAAGAATTATAAAAATAAATAGTATAAAATTAAGGTAATAAAATTAAGTCATTTAAGTAAACTTATAGATTATAGTATAGTGTTAAGTTAATAATATTAATTGGCAAAAATATTAAAAGTTAGTAAAATTGGATTGAACTTAGAGTTAACTTGGAAAGTTTTTAAATCAGGGCTTAGAACTTAGAGTATAATATGAATGATTTATTGAACATTGTGGAGAACATTTTGAACAATCTGTATTGAAATTGTGCACCTGTGATTCATACATCATGGAATTGTAATTGTTCACTGGGAACCTGAAAGTCTTGTGATGGTACATGATTTGTAAAGCGTGTTACACATCAATGAATTTGTATGCCCCCAGCAAGTAATTGTCACACTGCTGGAGATTATAGAAAATGGTATATAAGTTGGAAAAAGTTTGAATAAAATTGGCTTCAGTCTTGGCCAGACTGTTCCCAGAAGAGCTGCCTCCGTGTGGTTTCTTCTCTCCGTTCTGATTCACCGGTGCGGTCCTAACCCCCCCCGGTCAGTGCAGGTCACCGACACTGAAGTCTGCAGCTGCCACATAAGCAAACAGACTATCCTGTGGATGCCATGCAATGAGAAAACTCAAACTAGCCTATGCAGAGAAACCACATGGAAAGGCTTGAGGCCACATTAAAAGAGAGAGATGCTTGGCAGCTAACACATGCTCCATATTCCCTCCTTTGCAGTTCCAGCTTCAGCCACCATTTA
>NW_006962060.1:0-779 GCF_000164805.1 Carlito syrichta
ATTCATGGTTGGTTCACAGGGTAACTGGCTTTAGAGCCAGAAAAAATGGGATTGGAAGGGAAAGAAAGGTCCTAGGTTGAGGGATGTGTCCCTGGCCTTTCATGGTGTAAGGTTTTTGTTGCTGAGTAGGAGGGTCAGCCTGCCTGGGGCACATTTCTCACCGTGGAGAGGAGATCCAGCAGGGACCCGGCCAGGGAAACTTGGGAATTTCCACACCAAAATGGGGGCAGCCGTTGGGAGAGTTGGGGCTGGAAGGTGTCGAGCTTGGGGGACACTCACATGAGGGGTTGTTGGGGGGAAGGTCTGAGGGCAGCAGGTTTGCAGGAGAATGGATTTCTTTCTTTCTTTCTTTCTTTCTTTCTTTCTTTCTTTCTTTCTTTCTTTCTTTCTTTCTTTCTTTCTTTCTTTCTTTCTTTCTTTTCTTTCCTTACTAGGATGCCAGGATGCTCTCAAAACACCCAACTCAGTCCATCCTCTAGGCCTTGGCCTCCAAACTGCTATGATCAAAGGCTTTCAATTTGGTCAACAACCTGGTCTTTCGGCCTGGTCTTGAACTCTGGGCAGGAGGTGATACTCCCACTGAGGCCTGCTGTCAACCAAAGTTTTCTGGATTTTGCTTTGGGAAGAGTTGGGGGCTTGTAACGGTGTCAAGCCTGGTTTCGAGCTCCAGGGCTCTGGTCATCTTCCCATCCCAGCTTCACAGAGTGCTGAGAGACAAGTGTGAGTCGTCTGGTCATCCCCACCCTCCTGATGTTTTGAGAGTCAAGTCTTCCCTTTCC
>NW_006962061.1:0-755 GCF_000164805.1 Carlito syrichta
TGTGATACTCGGATCTTTGTTTCTGTGAGAAGTCACTCAGTATGAAAGACTCTAGATCCATCCAGGTTGCTGCAAAATTCATGATTTTGTTATTTTTTATGGCTGCATAGTATTCCATCGTGTATATGTGCCACATTGTTTTAATCCAGTTTTCTTTTGATGGGCAGCATGGATGTTTCCAGGTACTTGCTATTGTGAACAATGCTGTGATAAACAGGCGTGTGCAGGTATATTTTTTATAAAGTGATTTATGTTCGTCAGGATTATTCCCACTAGGGGGATTGCGGGGTCTTATGGGAGGTTGGTATTTAGAGCTTTTAGAAATCACCACACCTCATTTCACAGACATTGCACTAGTTTACACTCCCACCAACAGTGTAGAAGTGTTCCCTTTTTGCCACACCCTCTCCAGCAGCTATTATTTTTTGGCTTGCTGATAATTGCCATTCTGACTCGGTTTAAGTGGTATCTCAGTGTGGTTTCGATTTATATCTCCAGGATAATTAGTGAGGTTGAACATTTCTTCATGTGTTTGTTGGCTGCTCGGATGTCATCCTTTGTGAAGTGTCTGTTCATATTTTTTGCCCATTTTATAATGGGGTTGTTTGTTTTTTTCTTTTCAGCACGTTTTAGTTCCTTGTAGAGCCAGGATGTTAAGCCTTTTTTCAGACCTGGTGTTCGCAAATACTTTTTCTCAGTCAGTCGGATGTCTCCCTGCTCTCTTCATGGTTTTGTGGCTTTTCAGAAGCTTGTCA
>NW_006962062.1:0-985 GCF_000164805.1 Carlito syrichta
CCATAAAACCTCAAGTTTGTCTCTGTTATAATGAAGATATATTTTCAAAATTAACTCTGGATTGATATTATGCTAAAACATATCTGAGTTTACAAAAGCTAGAAAAATTGTTTTCCTTCCAAGGGAAGAGAATTACAGAAGTAAGCTAGCTGAGGCCACTTGGTGGTAATTATGATAACTGAATTAAATTCTAAATTTGATTTAGGGAAAATAATCATCTGGGAAAAAAAAGTTATTTTAGAATAATTAATGAGCATCCACCTCCAGGCAAGATACTTGGGCTAAGTGTAGGTTAAATTTGACTTGGTAAATAAATTTGGGCTCTGTTTTCCCTACCACCCCTAATTTACTGTCAGATGAAGATTTTTAATAATAATAAATTCACCTTGACATGTGAAAAATGTGATTAATAATGATCATAAGGAACAAAGAGTGGGTGACAGGGTAGATAAGAAAAGTCTTTGGCATAGGTTACAGTGGGGACACTGCATTATAGGGAATGAAGTACTGAAAAGCTCTCAGCAAAGTTAAACATGATGAGTCAGGAAAAAAAAAACTAGCACATGTTTATATGTAGAACAGAGTAGAGGCAAGATGATGAAGGATTGTGTGGGCTGAGATAAAAGTTTGAATATCACTGCATGAGATAAGTAAATAATGAGAAGATTAACATAAGAAACATACTTCTTCAAGACTTGTACAGAGTTACTTTTACATTAAACAATATGCAATATTCTAATTTTCTTCAGACAGTAGTTTCTCTGCTTATTTTTATTCAGCAGAGCAAGAATGAGTATATCAACATACTAGTATATAATAATTTCTATTAGACATATAGATTACTGTCTATTATAAAATTTAGTGTTATAAAATGCATATATTTGTATAGAATACAAAAACATTAAATTTTACTCATACAAAACAGATTATAATCCATAACATATCATTGGTGAATGAAAATATTCATTCAGTTTATTTGAATAAA
>NW_006962063.1:0-4491 GCF_000164805.1 Carlito syrichta
TTTACAACAAATCTGTTTTGAGTACCAATTGTGAGACTGGCACTGTCTTAAATACTTAGTTTAAAGATGACAAAAAAGAAAGAAGGACAGAAGAGCAAGAGAGAGAAAGGGAGAGTTTGATTTTAAAACATGGTGAAATTAATGGTGAAGACCAGGCATACTCTCAGGGATACTTATTCAGAAGTAACTCAGATGAAGCTGGCAGAAGCTACAATTCTATTTTGGAAGACAGTAGCTGTGGAGTCAAATTTTATGTCCCATGGTCACAGCAAATCCTTTTGCTAAATGTAAACAAAAATTCCATGAGTCATTGCTGGAAAGAATAATGGAAATTATGTATGCGTATACATGCCTATAACCTTTTGAAATTCAGAGCTACTAACTCAAGTCCAATATCTATGCATAGTTCTTTTCTATTTAGTCATGGGAGAATAGTCAAAATAATTTTTCCCAAGTTTACGTATACTTGATCTTTCTTTTCCAATGCATTCTCCTGGTTTTTTTTTTTTTTCATTTGAAATTCATTTATTTTAACTTGCTTTTGTTTGTGCTCCATCTGAATTTCTCTTATCTTTGTTGATTTGTTATTTATTTATATGGAATACATATAATATTAATACAATTTCCAAAGACACAAACATACACAAACTAAAAAGATATGTTCAAATAACTGTCACATTTTGAATCTCTTTCCTCTGGTTTCCATCTCCATCCCCTAATTCCTCTCTCCTCCTTCTCCTTCCCAAGTAACCAGTGTCACCATGGTGTATCCTCTCAGTTTTTGTTTGTTTGTTGACTCTCCCTGCTTGCTTACATGAGTTATAGATTTTTGCTTTAACTTAGTTCTTTTCACTTATTAATATATCCTTCTCTGTGGTTTGTTTGTTTGGATTGTGTTTGTAATTTTTCTTTTACAGCTGAGAGGCACTGCATAGTATGACATTGCCATAGTTTTTTCTACAATAACTTTATGTAAGGATATTGGTGATACTGTCAATATTTTGTACACAATTATAAGCAATGCTTCAATAGATAAGCTTTTGCATGTCTGTTTTTATAATGCTGGAGGTGTATCTTCTGGGAATATTTCTGAAACATGAATTATGGGTCAAAACTGAAATGCTAATGCTGTCTTATATATTTCATCATGTTTTCCTCCAAAGGAGATGTATTAGTTACCATTCCCAGCAGCTGTTAGAGAAAGTATTTATTTAGCTAAAATGGAACTTCACGGTTTTCTTTAAATGTCTTCAAACTAATGGATGAAAAATGCCATCTCAAAACAGTTTTAATTTGCATTTCTCTACTTATTAGTAATTTTGGAAAACTTTGCATTTTTTACAGTTCTTTATGTCCTACTTTGCATACTGTTACATTGTTTCCCATTATTTTATTCTAGCTTTCACCAAGAGTTTTATATGTTGAAATATTAAATATCTATTCATTTATTATTTAAAAGATTTTTGTTTAGTCAGTGTGTTATGCTGTCACCCAGACTGGATTGTAGTGGCACAACTGCAACTCACCACAGCCTCAACCTCTGGGGCTCAAGAAATCCTTCTACCTCAATCTCCCTAGTGACTGGGATTGTAGGTGCCCACAACCGTGCCCAAATAATTTTTGTGATTTTTTTTGTAGAGACAAGTTATAGCTATGTTGCCTTGACTGCTATTCACTCCTGAACACAAGGAATCCTCTCTGCTAGACTATCCAAAATGGTAGGATCACCTAGACCATCCAAAATAGTAGGATCACAGGCATAAGCCACTGTGCCTGGACTGATATATTAACTCTTTATTTGTACATTATAGTCAAAAAAAGCTCTTCACAGTATTCTGTGGTCTTTTGATTAAAATTTTTATTTACATTTTGTACTATTTTCTTAATTTAATATTTTACACAGAAATTTTCATATATTGATTTGGTATATGGTTATAGTATTAGAACATTGTATTCTAATTTATTTTGGTTCTATATTGCTTTTTTATACTTTGATTACCTTAGAGGACTCCAACATTCATCCTTGCCTTATCATGTCTTACACAACTTAATATCTCACCACTTTTCTAGTGATGTATTATATTAAACCATTCTTTTTTTAACCTCAGGATATTTACCTTTGATTCATGAGCCTGTGGTGTTTATCTGAAGAATAATAAAATACATGTATATAAACACATAACAATATACACATATAATATGCTTTATATAATATAAATAAATAGCAATCACCTTCTTGGTCTGTGTGTGTGTAATTCTTGTCAGGATTAGAGACAAGTTCTGTTTAAAAATAACTAAAAGTTTTGTATTTTCCCTTCCTTCCTTCCTTCCTTCCTGCCTTCCTTCCTGCCTTCCTTCCTGCCTTCCTTTCTTTCTTTCTAACCTGAACATGCATGTTTATTGCATCACTATTCACAATAGCAGAAATATGGGCCCAACTGTGCTGCCCATGGAAACTGGACAGATATTTAAAAATGTGGTGTATGACCAGGCTCGGTGGCTCAGCCTGTAATCCCAGCGCTTTGGGAGGGTGAGGTGAGTGATTGGCTGAGCCTGTGGGTTTGAGACCCGCCTGGGCAACTTGGCGAGACCTCATCTCTACAATAAATCAAAAATTAGCTGGGTGTGGTAGCACGCACCTGTAGTTCCATCTACTTGGAAGGCTGAGCGGGAAGGATCACCGGAGCCCAGGAGGTCGAGGCTGCAGTGGCCGGGAGTGGCCACTGCACTCCAGTCTGGGTGACAGAGTGAGACTCCAACTCAAAAAAAATAAAAAATGTATATGTACATGATGGAATATTATGTAGCCATAAAGAAAGACAAAATTATGAACTTTGCAGCAACTTGGATGAATTTGGAGTCTATCATATTCAGTGATCTATCACAGCAACAAAATGCTGAATACAACACGTTCTCATTCATAAGTGAAACCTCTTCATCTAGCATAATTCTACAAAAAAAGAATTGGCAGTTGCAGGACAATGCCAAGGGAGAGAGGAGGGAGACATAACAATCTATGTTTTATTTTCACATTAAAAACCAGTAAGATTTTTGCAGCCTCAGAGAGCATGTTATGTAAAATTAAATGAATGTGGCAGCTCACTGTACTTTTTGTAGACATGACTAACACTGACCTTTTTCCTTTTGACATTTGCTTTTAATTTTTTTCTTTTTTTGAGTTGGAGTCTCACTACATTGCTCAGGTTGAAGTGCAGTGGCATGCTCACAGCCACTCCAGCATCGACCTGCTGGGCTCTGGGGATACTTCCTTCTCAACCTTCCAAATAGCCAGAACTATAGGTGTGTGCTACCACGACCAGTTAACTTTTACTTTATTGTAGGGAAGAGGTCTTGCCAAATTGTCTGGGTTGATCTTGAACCCGTGGGCTCAGACAATCTTCTGTGCTGTTGTACCAGACACACCCCCAGGGTAGCTGAGCAACCACATGCCTTGCTCCTGGGCAAAATAGCAGCCCTGTGGTTCAGGGCCAGACTCCAAATTGACCAGGCCTTATGTTAGCCAACCCAGTTTGTTCGCACATGTACTTCTGACCTGAGAAACAGCCCTGAGTCTACCCTCCCTAGCAAAGCTGCAACCAGTGCCTTCACAAACTCTCTCAGCCTAAGACACAAGCATCAGTAGTATAAATGACAGCTAAGAAAACTACACAGAGACTATGCTACCTAAAATCAAAGGCAATACACTCTGCCAAGCCAGTACCCTAAGACTCATTTATACAAATAAGTCTTTACCTATGAAACCTGCTCTATAAAACTGGAAGAGGCAACTTTTCTGTGAGATGCATGGAAATCAACATGGGGAAAATATGAAGAAAGAAAAAGCAAGGAAATATGACATTTCCAATGGAAAACAATAATTCTTCAGTAATAGATCTCAATGATATAGAAATACATTAAGTACCAGAAAAAATTCAAAATAATAAGGTTAAGAAAACAATGGGATACAAGAAAATACAGATAGACAGTTCAATAAAATCAGGAAAACAATTCATAATTTGAGTGAGAAATTCAAAAAAGAGATAGATACCAAAAAAAGGGCCAAAATAAGTCCTAGAACTGAAGAATTCAATGAAAGAATTAAAAAATACAATCAGGAGCTTGAAGAACCACAGACTAGGCCAAGCAGAAGGAAGAATTTCTGAACTTGAAGACAGATCTTTTGAAATAACAAAAGCAGACAAAAGTAAAGTAAATTCAGTTTATGAAAGACCTTTTTTCCTAATGACTTTTTGACTTTTTTGGTATTACAACAAAATCAAATAGGCCCTGTCTCTTCTAAAGTTATGCTTGGTTCTTCTTAGCTTTCGATATTTACCTGTCCAATCTTTCTATAAAAGATTTCCCACCAGCACACAGCTCAGCCTTCAATCTAAAATGTGTTTGGGGGGATAGTGGGATTTTCGTGGTAATTGAGTGGTACATAGTACTGCAAATTGATTTGGCCCATCTTCCTGCCAAAAGCTGCATTTA
>NW_006962064.1:0-767 GCF_000164805.1 Carlito syrichta
CTGTCTCTACAAAATAAAAAATATTAAAGCAAAGTAAATTAAAAGGAAATAAAATTATATAAAATAAAATTTAAAATAAATTGAGTCAGACATAGTGACTCCTGCCTGGCATCCCAGCCCTGTAGGAGACCGAAGACTGAGGATCACTTGAGGCCAGTAGTTTGAGACTGGCCTGGGCCTCATAGCAAGACACTCTCTCTATAAAATAAAAAAATAAAATAGTAAAGTAAAATACAATAAAATACAATGAAGTACATTATAATACAATGCAATACAATACAATACAATAAAACAAAATAAAATAAATAACATAGCCAGACTTAGTGGTTCTGGCCTGGCATACCAGAAATTTGAAAAGCCAGGGTGGGAGGATCAGTTGAGGCCAGGTGATTGAGGCTAACCTGGTCTTATAGCAAAACCCTGTCTCTACAAAATAAAAATATACAATAGTAAAATAAAATTTAATAAAATAAAGTAAAATAAAATAATAAAATTTAATAAAATGAGCTAGAGTTAGAGGTTCATGACTGGCATCGTAGACATGTGAGAAGCCAAATTGGGAGGATCGCTTGAGGCCAGGAGTATGATACTAGCCAGGCATCATATCAAAACACTATCTCTAGTAAATAAAATAAAAATAATAAACCAAAGTAATATACATGCTATAAAGTAAAATAAAGAGCAGACTTAGTGGTTCCTCACTGTCCTCACAGCATGGGAGGCTGAGGAGGGAGTATCATTCAGCCAGGAGTGTGAGACTAGCCTGG
>NW_006962065.1:0-782 GCF_000164805.1 Carlito syrichta
CCCATACTCTTCTTTTGGTTTTTCTTCATTTCTGTAGATTTTTCTCCCTTTACCCCTTTCCCTCCCCCTCTTCAATTCTGTTTTTGAGGGAGGGTGGGGTTGCTTTTATTTCTCTTCTGCAATGACCTGTTCTTCCTTATGAGGGTCTTCTGGTTTTGTTCACTTTTCCCTCTGTTTTACAGTCTGTCTATTCAGCAGTTTGCAGTCTTGGTCCGTTCAGAGAATCTCACAAGTTCACCTATGCCGTCGCCATCTTGCCCCGTCTCCCTCCAGTTTACCTTTTAACAGCACTAATCCACTCATGAAGTCTCTACCTTCATGACCTAATCACCTTCCAGAGGCTCCACCTCCAATTACCATCACATTGGGGATTAAGTTTCAATGTACAAATTTTGGGGGTACATAGTCATTGCAGACTCCCTAGAAACCCACTTGAAAGTTACAGTGAAGCCGGGCACGGTGGCTCAATCCTGTAATCCCAGCACTTTGGGAGGCCAAGGTGAGAGGATTTACTGAGCCGACGAGTTTGAGAACAGCCTGGGCAACTTGGTGAGACCTCATCTCTACAATAAATAAAAAAAAATTAGCCGGGAGTAGTAGTGCATGCCTGTAGTTCCAGCTACTTGAAAGGCTGAGGTGGAAGGATCTCCTGAGCCCAGCGCATTGATGCTGGGGTGGCTGTGAGCGTGCCACTGCACTCCAGCCTGTGCGATGGAGTGAGATGCCAACTCAAAAAAAGTAAAAGTTACAGTGAAACATACGTTATACTCACACATTCTTTG
>NW_006962066.1:0-1080 GCF_000164805.1 Carlito syrichta
CCCAGCCAGAGCAATCAGGCAAGAAAAAGAAATAAAGAGTATCCACATTGTAAAAGAAGAAATCAAACTATCCCTGTATGTTGACAATATTATCTTATACCTAGAGAACCCAAAAAAAACCTCCAAAAGACTCCTGGAATTCAGTAAGTGAATTCAGTAAGTTTTCAGGATACAAAAATCAACACACACAAATCAGTAACAACCAAGCTGAGAATCAATTCAAGAACTCTTTTTATTTGGCAGCCAAAAGACTAAAATACCTAGGAATATATTTAACTAAGGAGGTAAAAGATCTCTACAAAGAGAACAACAACACAATGCTGAAAGAAATTGCAGAAGTCCCAAACAAATGTAGAAACATTCCAGAAGAATCAACATTATTAAAATGACCATATTACTCAAAGTAATCTACAGAATTAATACAATTCCTATCAAACTGCCAATGTTATTTTCACACACACACACACACACACACACACACACACACACACACGCAAAAGAACCAAAATAGCCAAAGCAATCCTAAGCAAAAAGAACAAAGCTGGAGGCATCACATTACCCAGTTTCAAATTATACTACAGGACTGTAGTAATGAAAACAGCATGGTACTGGTACAAGAGCAGACACATGGACCAATGGAACAGAATAGAAAATCTGGAAATAACCCAAACACCTGCAACAACTGATCTTTGACAAAGCAGATAAAAACATACACTGGGAAAAGGATACCCTATTTCACAAATGGTGTTGGGAAAATTGGATAGCTACATGCAGAAAAATAAAACTTGATCTTTATCTCTCCCCATATGCAAAAATTAACTCAAGATGGATAAAATACTTAAACATCAGACCTGAAACCAAAAAAATCCCAGAAGAAAACACAGGAAAAACTCTTATGGATATTGATCTGGGCAAATAATTTATGGCTAAAACCCTGAAAGCAATGCAATAAAACAAAAATAAATAAGTGAACATTTAATTAAACTAAAAGGGCTTCTGCACAGCAAAGAAATAATCAAAAAGCAACAGACCACCTATGGAGTAGAGAAATATTTACAACTATGTATCTATACATCTAGC
>NW_006962067.1:0-583 GCF_000164805.1 Carlito syrichta
TTTTTTTTTTTTTTTTGAGTTGGAGTCTCACTCTGTCCCCCAAACTGGAGTGCAGTGGCCGCTCCCGGCCACCGCAGCCTCCACCTGCTGGGCTCCGGCAATCCTTCCGCCTCAGCCTTCCAAGTAGCCGGAATTACAGGCATGTGCTACCATGCCCGGCTAATTTTTTGATTTATTGTAAAAATGAAGTCTCGCTGCCCAGGCGGGTCTCGAACCCGCGGGCTCAGGCAATCCACTCACCTCAGCCTCCCAAAGGCGCGGGATTACAGGCTGAGCCACCGAGCCCGGCCGACATAATCTTTTCAATGTATTGAACTACCAGGTGAAAAGGCAAATATAAACAAACTGATATGTTTAAAAAATGACAATGTTAAGCTCTTTGCAATTTACAAGAAGTGAACAAAATAATATGACACTAAGAGTTGAAAACAAAAAGGTGGATATATAAATGCAATCCACTTGAAGGTAAGTCCTTTTCATTTTAATATCTGAAATAGGTATATATTTTAAAATTGGTAGTCCTCTTAGGGTGATGACAAGTTCAATTAGTAGCATTTTACTGCCTCTACTGCATTATGAGTTA
>NW_006962068.1:0-827 GCF_000164805.1 Carlito syrichta
ACAAGGATTCTCAAATCCTCATCTATAGTTTAAATTTCTTACTTCCTTGACTTCTCACAAGTTAGTTGATACCCTGTACCTCAGTCACTTCACACCTTAGTAAAACAGAGTTTAACCTTATCAATAAGGGTACCTGCACAATACATATTTGCATACCTAACCCTTAATTGTCCCCCACAATTTTAAAATAAAAAATATGTTAAAAAAAGAGTTTAATTACACTATCCAACCAGATCAATGTGTTACATGGATGCACTTCCTAAGTCATTGGAAAGCCCAAGCTTATCACAATAAATGTTGACTAAGAGTTATCTAATTGCTCCTTACCAACATTTTTTGGAAAAAAAGATTTTCACCAGTGTTATCTCTGTGGTGCTTGAAAGCTTATACTTTCCTTTCCTTCCTGTGAAATTTTTCTAAACCACTTATACTTCACCCCTTAATTCCTAAAATATCTAATCTACTCTTTCCAGCTTTCCCTGTTGCCAAAATTCTCGATGCCACCCTCACTAGAACTTTATTTGCCACTTATTCAGAAAATAAGCACTAGCTTTTTTATGGCAAATTGAAAATCAATTGTTTGGGTTCACCTGTTGGACCACAGGTTGATATTTCTCTTTTTCAGACCCTATTCTAATTCTTCCACCTAGGATTAACTAGGGAAGCATACATCACACCAGCTGAGGAACTGATAATTTGATATATGTTGCAGATACTTATGTGCCTTTGTTTAAATACTTTATTGTATTGGTTTAGTCATTATTTTAAGGAGTATATGTTTTAAAAATAGATAATTATTGAAGATAAAGAGCCAGAAAATTTATTTT
>NW_006962069.1:0-1040 GCF_000164805.1 Carlito syrichta
ACTAATTTTGGTTAATTGCCTTGCATTTTGTGACCTTTTTTCAGGTCTAGTTTCCCATTTAATAACTCCTCAGCTGGTACTCAATTTCTTATATAAACTATCTTTTATGATTTTGATTTGCAAATAGGTTTTTAACACAATCTTCTCTCATATTGCTCCTTTATTGTCTCAAGTTCTTGGATTCTATTTTTTTAAATGTCTGCTAATTTTCATATGTGGATTGGTTCTTCATCTTTTGCCTTGAGTTTATTTTCTGTGGAACTTTTTGTGTGTTCACTTCTTTGTGGTCTTGGTGATGCCCTTTTACTTCACAGTGGTTTTGTGCATACTTCTTCCAAGAATATTTGGTCTATCAGCAATCCAGGCACAATTTTTACACTAATCTTTCACAGGGGGATTTCTAGTCTACTTATATATTAGAAATTTGATTCGAAACCCTTATGAGACATAGACGGTGTTTTATCATTCTTTGGGACACTTATATTTCTTACCAGTAGCCATTTAGATACAGACATGTGACTTATCACCCCTTGTTGAAGAGTACATATATTTCTGGTCAGTGCTTTTATTGTGCGAAGCCCTTCAAAGTACTGACTTTAATGAAGAGGCATTCACCTCATGTGGGCTCAAGATCTGTTCCTAAAGAATGTTCATATTCCTGCCCCTAGTTTCCCAAGTTAAAGTTTACGTCTATTATAGTATCACTTCATTCTGCTTTCCACTCTTGTTTTCATGTCTTCTTAATTTTTGTATCTGTGTGGTTTTATTTTATTCAAACTCTGCTGTACATCAATTTTCATATGATATTCAGCAATTTTTAGGTTATGGATGGGTTTCCAGGTGATTATATTCTGTCATTTTGCTAAAATTACAGTTTCTACTTTTTCCTATTTGTTCTTTATTATGAATCTAAATTCCTTTCCTACATTGTTTCCTTTGTGTTAAATATGTCACTCTTTCTTTCTTTCCTTCTTTCTTTCTTTTTTCTTTTATGAGTCAGAGTCTCACTTTGTCACCCAGGCTGGAGTGCAGTGGCACAC
>NW_006962070.1:0-752 GCF_000164805.1 Carlito syrichta
TTAGTAATAGACAGTGCAGTTTCCTGTATATGAGGACCCCCGTTATCCAGATACCTAATCCCAAATCCTGAATGGTGGTTATCTCTTAGCAAGATGGTCTGTAGGTTTTTCGGATGGAGGTCTCGTGTATCCAAGATTCCTTATTTTTCCATAGCAACAGGTCGTGTAGTGCTCTGTATATGAGGACTCCCATTACTGAAATTCCTGCTTCTTTCTTAGCAAGACGCCAAGATATTTCCTGGTGACCTAGAATTCCCGTTACTTGGATATCAAGCCAACGACTCCCATAGAGTTCTTGAGGAATTGGAACCCAAGATTCCTGGTCCCTTTTCAAAAGACACACTAAAAATATGGCGACATAGAAGCCCAGTTTGCTGGTAAAACCATATCAAGAGATATTGTAGATTTAGGCGATTGAGAACTCCAAGAACTGGATTCACTTTCCGTTCTCAGCAAGATGCCCTGAATTTCCATGTCCATGTGGATTCCAAAGTACTGTGTACAAAAATGCAGATGCCCAGATGTTTCCTAGGGACGTGGAATAAATGGATCCTTCTTACATTTTAATAATTCGTACTAAATATTTGGCAACTGCAAAACCCTCGGTCCCTCTGCAAATGAAGTTCAAACTGAAATTTAAGGATTACCAATTTAATGTTAAGATCAAAGTTACCTCCAAATATGGCAAGATGATACGTTTTTCCCAGGAACTGGCCTTAAGTGTCCTGAGGATCCTAGGGACTTGTACTACC
>NW_006962071.1:0-773 GCF_000164805.1 Carlito syrichta
CTTTATGGTTGGGCCAGGTGCTCCCTCTGGAATTTCTCCCTTTTTCCAGGAGATGTTTCTTTTATGGTCTCCCTCCTATACTCAGCCCTCATGAACTTTACTCATTCTCCAGAAATAACCAGAACTCACTGGGTATTCTTGAGAAATTCAGGCTCTGGTTGTTCTTGGGAGGTGAAGGAAAGACTTATCGAATTGGATGAATTGTGCTAGGTCAACATTTTCTAGACTTTTAACAATAAAATCTTCATTTTAAAGAAGAAAGTAATTTCAAGAAACCACAACATAAAAGCAGTCATAATGCCCACTCCAGCCTGGGCAACAGAGTTAGATTCCAACTCTAAAAAGAAAGAAAGAGAGAAAGAAAGGGAGGGAGGGAGAGAGAGAAAGAAAAGAGAAAGAAAGAAAAAGAAAGAAAGAAAGAAAGAAAGAAAGAAAGAAAGAAAGAAAGAAAGAAGGAAGAAAGAAAGAAAGAAATGAATGCAAGTTCAAACAGTCAGTCATTATTGGATTTGAAGTAACTATTTGGGTGGTTTCAAGGACCTACTAGAACAGTGAGTTAAGAAAGGAAGTTCTCTCTTTTAGTGATGTGGAGATACAGGAGACTGGGACAAACACAAAGCAAACAGTTACCTCCCTGGTTTGGAGGATTTTTCATCTCTAAAGTAGTTAAGTTCTTACTCCCATCTCCACACCGAGAAAACTGCACACTACTTTGATAAAACTGGAGCAGGCAGAAATATCAAATCATTCAAATCTAATACCCAGTTTTAAAA
>NW_006962072.1:0-909 GCF_000164805.1 Carlito syrichta
TCCAGAAGTTTGACATCATAATGGGAGGGACCTTGACTACTGAACAATCCTTAGGGTTCAAGCACTTGTTTATAGCACTCTGCCAAATGCGGCAAACATGATGGATTTCATTCCCAAGAAGTGAAGAGAAGCATGTGTTTACACCTATCCAAAAATATTTCTAGGGAGAAGTGACCATTCAAGAATGCTCTAAACGAGGTAGACTTATTTTTTTTAAGCAGTCTAAACTGAGAGGACTTAGAAACACTCAAACTTGGAGTGAACTTGAGGGATTTGCCCACGAGGTAGCCTTTTATTATTGTGGTCACGGTATCCTTTTGGAGCATGGTTATAGCACAACCAAATAATATTTTAGCACTGTCTTTAGTTTAGAAACTTTTGGATGATTTTACTATTGTGTAACAGCCTTTGAGAAGTTTTTCCTACAGGATTTGTACATTGCTTTTGCTAAGATCATAATCAATTTTCCAGAATTTTCAATTATCTAAATTTTTTATACTAATGTATACCCAAATATTTACTACTTTGTAAATCTCCATGTTATTTTGTTTTATATATATTGGGCCCAACATTCTCTTTTTGTGTGTGTGTTTCATTTTAAATGCTTGGTGATTGAAAGTATCAGATTAATCAGATACTTTGTTGCAGAGTACAGCCTTATGTCTTAGGTAGAGAAAATACTAAGGGAATCAATGGAAATAATCTTTTAAAAATATAAATTGGGTTAAAATATAAAGGGAATGTGATTTTATATTTCCTTCAAATATATAAGGCAAACTTTTCTCTAAGGATTGCACATCTGTAACATTTAATCAAATTAACTAGCAGAAAATACAGAGTGCACCTGGGAATGTACATAAATTTTTAAAAATGGAAAAGCTGCATTAAATTACAATACTGTTTTATTTT
>NW_006962073.1:0-1129 GCF_000164805.1 Carlito syrichta
AGAAAGTCAGGTAAACCAGGATGTCGACCAAAAGGAAAGCCTGTGATCCCAGCAGTTTCTGAGGTTGAGGCCAATAGGAAGGACCGAGTTGGGCGGTTTGAGAGTAGCCAGGGTTACCTAGTGAGGAAATAAAAGTGAGAGAGAGAGAGAGGAAAAGAAAGAAGGAACAAAAGAAAGAAATTCATTCTCCTGCAATGCTTCTACCCTGAGTTCTTTCCCCCTGCACCCCCCACATGTGAGGATCCCCCAAGCTCGGCACCTTCTGGCACCAAACCACAAATGGCTGTCCCCACTTTGGTGGGAGAGTTCCCGAGGCTCCCTCTCCGGATTTCTGTCATCTCTCCTCTCTGAGGTGATAAATGTGCCCTAGGCAGACCACCCTCCAACTCGGCAAAGAGGACCTGCCGACATAAAATCCAGGGACACATCCCTAACCCAGGAATCGTTCTTCCCCCAATACCATTTTTTCTGGCTCTAAAGACAGTCACCCTGTGAACAAACCATGGGCAGTTGAGAATCTGTCTACGAAGCCATGGTCTGACTCTGTGGCCAAAGCTGGGACTCAGAGACATGACCGTTGTTCACCGCCAGCCTCAAAATTGCAGGCTCGGGTAATCCTCCCACCTCAGCTGTCGAAGTGGCCAAGATGACCACAGATCTGCACCACCACACCTGGGTAATCTTTGGATATATTTTTGATGGCCTAGATGAGGTCTCACCTCCCCATGTCCCAGGATGATGCTGAACTCGCAGTCTCAGGCAGTCCACTCGCCTGGGCCTACAGAGGATGGGGATGCCAGTCTGAGCCCCTGACACCAGCGTGTGTTTGTGGTGGTGGTGCTGGTTAGTATTATTATTCTGAGTCGGAGTCCCGCTCTGTCACCTAGGCCAGAGTGCAGGAGCCTGTTCTCAGCCACCGCAGCCTCCATTGGCTGTGATCTGGCAATCTTTCCCCCATGGTCTCCAGAGTGGCTGGAATGACAGTTGTGCACCCCCAGATTGGCTTATTTTGTGGTGTCTTGTAGAGATGAGGTCTCACCAAGGTGCCCAGACTGGTCTCAAACCTGGGGGCTCAGGCCATCCTCTCATCTCGACATCACAGAGTGCCAGAATGACAGGCATAAACATC
>NW_006962074.1:0-853 GCF_000164805.1 Carlito syrichta
GGAGGGCCCCTAACCTCTCCTGATCACTCCATTGTCCCCCTCCCACAAAGACCTTGCCCTGGTGTTCTGTGGACACCCGTCATGATGCATGACGGAGGCATCATTTGTGTTGCCAGAGTCTCCATTTGCAGGGCTGAGGCATGGCAGCACAATCATCGTTCCTGGGGCCTCGACCTGCAGAACTCAGGCGGTAATCCTGCCACAGCCCCTGCGCAGTTGGGATTCCATGGGCCATCATGCCTGAACAGATTTTGGGAACCTCTCAAAGAGACGAGGTCTGGTCATGTTGCCTGAGCTGTTCTCAGATCACTGGGCTCAGGCAGCCTCCCACCTTGGCATCCCAGGTTGTGGGACTGATGGCCATGAGCCACAGTGCCTGACCTGGGCTCAAACGTTCTATCAGCAGGGTCAATGTAAAGAAATGCCACGGAATAGAGGGCACTACATCCCATGTAGCCAGAACTACGGGTGACACCAAGTGTGACTCCAATGTTTGCATTCTGGGGAGCGACTTGGTCTTGTTATGTGGCTCAGGCTGGTCTCAAACTCCTGGGGTCAAGCAGTCCCCTGCCTCAGCCTTCCAAAGCCACAGCTTGATTATCTGTCAATTCACTGCATTTCGGGAATTCAAGGCCCAAGGCTAAGGCTCCTTCCCAAATGATCTCTGTCCACAATGATCCCAACTCCATACACAAATGGATACTCTTCTTTTTTTCATTTATTATTTTGTATTTTAGTCGGAGTCTCACTCTGTTGCCCAGGCTGGAGGGTGGTGGTTCACTTCTGGCAACCAGAGCCTTGTCCCACCAGGCTCCCACAGCCTTTCTCAGCAGTCTGAGGATCCGGAACAAAA
>NW_006962075.1:0-1179 GCF_000164805.1 Carlito syrichta
TGGTCCTTTCAATTTGCTTATGCTTGATTTATGGCCGAGTATGTGGTCGATCTTAGAATATGTTCCATGTGGTGATGAGTAGAATGTATATTCTGTGATCTTTGGATGGAGTGTTCTGTAGGTATCAATTAAGTCCATTTGGTCCAAAGTCACATTGAGGTTCCGGATCTCCTTGCTGATTTTTGGTCCTGATGATCTGTCTAGGGTTGTGAGTGGGGTATTAAAGTCCCCAGTTATGATAGTGTTAGAGTCGATATCTTTCTTTAGTTTTCCAAGAAGTTGCTTTATGAAAGTTGGCGCACCTATGTTGGGTGCATATATGTTTAGGATAGATAATTCTTGTTGATGGATTGAGCCTTTTATCATTATGTAATGGCCTTCTGTATCTTTTTTTATTTTTAATAGCTTGAGGGCTATTTTGTCTGAATTAAGACTGCTACTTCTCCTTTCTTTTGTATTCCGTTTGCCTGAAAATTTGTTTCCCATCCTCTTACTTTGAGTCTGTGGGTGTCCTTTCTAGTGAGGTGAGTCTCTTGAAGGCAATAGATTGTTGCCTGATGATATTTTTTCCATTTTGCCATTCTATGTCTTTTCAGTGGTGCATTTAGTCTGTTCACATTTAGGCTAATAATTGAAATGCAAGAGTTGATCCCTGTCATAAGGTTCTTACAGAGTTGTTCCTGCTGGTTTGTTGTCTTTCTTTTGGTTTTGGAGTTGGTTCATGTGTGTTTTTAATCTTTTGCCTGTACTCTTGTGAAGAATGTTGTTGTTCTTTTTTTCTTTTTCTTCTGTGTTCAGTACTTTCTTAAGTGTTTCTTGTAGAGGTGGTCTGGTGGCAGTGTAGGTTCTTTGGGATTGGATATCTGGAAAAGATTTCAATTCTCCCTCACTAATGAAGCTTAATTTGGCTGGGTAGGTTATTCTTGGTTGAAATTGTTTCTTTTTTAGAACTTTGAAAATAGGGCTCCAGGCTCTCCTGGCCTGAAGGGTTTCTATGGATAAATCTGCTGCTATTCTAATTGGTTTTCCCTGGTAGGTAGTCTGGCCTTTTTCTCTTGCTGCCTTTAGGATTTTCCTTTTATAGCTACTTTGTTTAGGCGAATTATTATGTGTCTGGGAGTTGTTCTTCTCATTTGTTGACTTGCAGGGGTTCTCTGAATCTCTTGTGTTGAATTTTTT
>NW_006962076.1:0-1088 GCF_000164805.1 Carlito syrichta
ACTTCGTGGTTATTGCCTAGACTCTCAGCACTTTGGGAGGCCATGGCAGGAAGATAGCTAGATGCCAGGAGTATGAGACTAGCCTGGGTTTCATAGCAAAATCCTGTCTCTAAAAAATAAAAAATTAAAAAATTAAAGTAAAATAAAATAAAATACAAAAAAATGAAATGAAATAAAATAAAATAATCTTCCAGACAATGTTTCTTCCTTTCATCCCAACACTTTGTGGGGCCAAGACGGGAGGATTGCTTGAGGCCAGGAGTTGAGAGTTGCCTGGGCCTCATAGCAAAATGCAGCCTCTACAAAAACAAAAAAAGTAAAGTAAAATTAAATTAAATTTAATTAAGCAAAGTAAAATTAAATTATTAGCCAGACTTAGCGGCTCCTACCTGGCATCCCAGTACTTTGGAAAGCTGAAGGGGAGGATCCCTTGAGTCAGGATTTGAGACTAGCCTGGGCCTCATAGCAAAACCCTTTCTATAAAAAAATGAGTAAAATAAAATAAAATAAAACAATTAGCCAGACTTAGTGCTTCCTGCTGGTCATCCCATCATTTTTGGAGTCCAAGGTGGCAGGATTGTTTGAGGCTAGGAGTTTGAAACTAGACTGGGCTTCACAGCAAATGCCTGACTCTACAAAATAAAAAGAAATGAAAGAGTAAAATTAAATCAAATAAAATTAAACAAATTGATTAAAATAAGATAATTAGCCAAAGTTTGTGATTCCTGCCTATGACCCCAGCATATTTGGAGGCTGATGCAGGAGGATCACTTGAGGCCAGGAGATTGAGACTAGTGTGGGCTTCACAGAAAACCCATGTCTAAATAAAATAAAAAACAAAATAGTAAAGTAAAATAAAATAAAATAATTACCCAGAATTAGTGGTTCCTGCCTGGCATCCAATCACTTTGGGAGACTGAAGTGGGAGGATTGCTTGAGGCTGGAAGATTGAGACTATCCTGAGCTTCATAGGAAACTCTGTCTCTATACAATAAAAAATTAAAGTAATAAAAATAAAATAAATTAATAAATAGAGTTATTGGTTCCTACCAGGCACCCAGAATTTTGGGAAGTCGAGGGAGGAGGAT
>NW_006962077.1:0-736 GCF_000164805.1 Carlito syrichta
CTTCTCTCTCCTGATACATTGGGCTATGGGTCTATTCTTGTAAAAATACCAGGCTGTGTTGGTTACTCTATACATATAGTAAAGTTTTAAGTCTGGAACAGTGATAGTTATTGCTTTGTTTCTTTTGGCTATTCTTGATTTTTTATGGATTCTTATAAATTCCTTGTTTTTTGCTTTTTTGGGAGGGTTGGAGTCTCACTCTGTCGCTGAGACTGGAGTCCAGTGGCCGCTCCTAGCCACCGCAGCCTCAATTGCTGGGCTTCAGTGATCCTTCTGCCTCAGGTTTTCAGTAGCCCGAATGACAAGCATGCGCTACCACACCCGGTTGATTTTTTGAGTTATTGTAGAGATGAGGTCTCACTGCAGTGGTGGGCCTTGAAACTGAGGACTCAGGCATTGCACTCTCCTCAGCCTCCGAAAGGTGCGGGACTATAGGTTGAGCCTCTGAGCCTGGCTCATATGAATTCTTAATTGTAATTTCCAGGTCTGAGAATGATGTTAACATAATGGTTATTTCATTGAATCTGTAGATTGACTATAAGGTTAATTTTCACATTAAAAGAGGTAAGTAAAATCAGGGAAACCAGCATATCAAATTTCCTTTATGACATCAGCCACAGACCTTTGACATCATAATGGGAGGGACCTTGACTACTGAGCAATCCTTAGTCTTCAAGCACTTGTGTACAGTGCTCTGCCAAATGCGGTAGACACTATGGATTTCATTCCCAAGAAG
>NW_006962078.1:0-950 GCF_000164805.1 Carlito syrichta
AATTTTCAGATGTTTTATGTCAGTGGTTTTAAAAAGGGTATGAAGGTACCTTGCTTAAATTCATTTTTCTCTGATAACTGGAAGTTGAATCTCCTTTCAGATGTTTATTATGTATCTGGTCTTGCTTTTTTGTGTATATCTTTTTTACTTATTTGTGGCTTTTCTTATTGTTTTGCATGAAAACTTTAAAAATTCTACACACTAACTAACCTTTTGGCTGTATATCCTTTGAAAATATTTTCTAAGCTGGGCTCAGTGGCTCAGCATGTAATTCCGCATATTTGGGAGGCTGAGGTGAGTGGATTGCCTGAGCCCACGGGTTCGAGACCCACCTGGGCAGCGAGACCTCATCTCTACAATAAATCAAAAAATCAGCCGAGTGTGGTTGTGTATGCTTGTAATCCCGGCTACTTGGAAGGCTGAGGCAGAAGGATCGCCGAAGCCCAGAAGGTCGAGGCTGCGGTGGCCGGGAGCTGCCACTGCACTTCAGTCTGGGCGAACGAGTGAGACTCCAACTCAAAAAGAAAAAAAAGAAAAACAAAGAAAATATTTTCTACAGCTGCATTTATCTTTTAATGTTGCTTTTAGTGAACAGGATATCTTAAAATTAATATGCTATAGTTGAAACATTTTCCTTTTTGTTTGCATTTTGAAACATTGCATGAGAAATTATTCTTAAGCTCCAAAGTCATACAAATATTTTATTATATTTTATTCTATATATTGAAAAACTTTATTTTCTTATATAGTTTTTCACTCATCAGGAATTGATTTTTGTATATGATGCAAGTATAACTTAAAAAAAAAGAGAAACCAGTTCTCTTAACACCACTAATTTATAGCTATCTCTTTGGCTGGTTTGTAAAGTTTTAGGAGTTGTTTCTATGACTTGTGAAATTTCTCTCTATATATTGGTCTGTTGGGAACTCTATTCTGCCCATCACTACCAC
>NW_006962079.1:0-3324 GCF_000164805.1 Carlito syrichta
TGCTGACCTGTGGTACCTAGCTGTCTTGCATGCCACCTACCCTGGCTTGGTCCCCTGGCCATGGTGGGACTAGAGATCAGCTGTAACCTCAAGTCCAGGCATAGTCTTGCATTGTCTGCCCAACCCCACCCAGCTCTGCCCAGCTCTGTCCATCCTCCAACTTGGGACTTAAGGTAATCACACGAAACTGAGAGAGACAGAAGCCCCTCCTCCATGCTAGATCAAACACAGACAGGATAGATCTGGGTGGCAGATGTGAGAGGCATCAAGCTGACTGAGTCCAGATCTGATCCACCCTACTTACACAGCAGGCATGGGGTATCTGACCCTAGCTGTGAACAACCCTACCAGCCTGCAATGAGAGCAAGAGACCAGAGCTGAAAATACATTCGAGTTAGAGGAATGATCTCAGGGTGTGCTAGGTTCCCTTTTTTTTTTAACTTTTATTCTTTGTTTTACTCATTTTTCTCTTTTCTTTCCCTTCTTACTGTTATTAGTAATATTTTCATACTTGCTTTGTTTCTATTATTTTACTGATTTTTTTTCTTTAGACTTCATGTTTGTGTAGGAGAATAGTACATCAAAAAGAAGGCTTGTTGACTTGTGTGTCTGTATGATTGCCTGTATGTTTTAGTTTTTTTTTTACTCTTTTCTTTCTTTGTGTTTCTTTTCATTTGTAGTTGATATGTTTGTCTGTTATCCCTCTACTCTTCTCTCTCTCTCCATCTTCCTCTTCCCCCCTTCCCCATTCCATTCTTTTCCTTTTTCTTACCTCATTTTGCTTTCAGGGAGCAAACCTATACCTCCACTGCATGGCCAGATTGCAAGGCAGTGAGAAGTGGGTTCCAGGGTATCCATACACCTGTTGGTGGATACTGGGATCTGCAGATAGATTTAGAATCACAGTTCCTCCCTCAATTAAATCTCAAAACTGCAAGAAAGTATAGCCCCCACCCACAATCCAACTTTAGAATGGAACAAAGCTAGAGGATTCACAAAAAGAAGAATAGAAGATTGAGCAAACAGAAGTAGCAGAAACCCTGCCATGCCTGAAGAACAGTATTAAAAAAGAAGGGGGGAAAAGGAAAAATTGGGGAGGAAAATCTGCACAAATGAAGAAATACCAAAAGAAGAATATAGGTCTCACACAGACGCTTAGGGGATCAGATATTGAGAAAATAGACTTCAAAGCACAAACAATGAAGAGCCCCACAATGACTTGTCACATACTACAAACACAGACATCATGACATTAATAGAAAGAATAAAAAGAATTGAGGAGAAACAAGAGGAAAATAGGAAGGAGTTGATAACTGAGATAACAACAGTAAAGAATACAGTGATTGAAATAAATAACAAACTAATAAGCATGGAAAGCAGAATGAGCCCAGCAAAAGAAAGAATCTCAGAGCTTGAGGACCAAAATATAGAACTAACCCAAACTGTCAAAAACATAGAAAATAAGCTTAAAAACACAGAACAAAATCTTCAAGAGATGAGCAATTAATTCAAGACACCAAACCTAAGAGTAATTGGACTTCCTGAGGCAAAAGGAGAAACAGAGACCACCCTGGAACAAACATTCCATGAAAATATCCAAGAAAACTTCCCTCATCTCATCAGTGATGCAAAAATTCAAACACAAGAGATTGAGAGAACTCCTTCAAGAAAACAAATGAGAAGACCAACTCCCAGACACATAATAATTTGCCTAAACAAAGTAGGCACAAAAGAAAAAATTCTAAAGGGAGCAAAAGGAAAAGGTCAGAACATACCAGGGAAGACCAATTAGAATAGTAGCAGATATATTTACAGAATCCCTTCAGGCTAGGAGAGCTTGGAGCCCAATCATCAAAGTTCTCACAGATAAACAATTTCAACCAAGAATAATCTACCCAGCCAAGCTAAGCTTCATCAGTGAGGGAGAATTAATATCTTTCCCAGACATCCAATCCCTAAGAATTTATGCTGCCTCCAGATCACCTCTACAAGAAACACTGAAGAAAGTATTAAACACAGAAGAAAAGGAAAACAGAATGACAACATTCTTCACAAGAGTACAAGGAAAAGATTGAAAACACACATGAATCAACCCAAAGACCAAAAGAAAGACAACAGACAAACAGGAACAACAACAACAACTGTATAAGAACCTCATGACAGGGATAAACTCTCACATTTCAATAATTTGCCTGGATGTGAATGAACTGAATTAACCACTGAAAAGACATAGAGTGGCAAAATGGATAAAATATCATGAGGTCACACTACATTGTCTCCAAGAGATTCATCTCACCATAAGGGACACTCACAGACTCAAAGTAAGAGGATGGGAGGCAAAATTTCAGGTGAACAGAACACAAAAGGAAACAGGAGTTGTGATCTTAATTTCAGACAAAATACCCTTTAAGCTATCAAAAATTAAAAACGATAAAGATGGGCACTGCATAATGATAAAAACTTCAATCCGTCAACAAAATTATCCATCCTAAGCATATATGCACACAACATAGGAGCACCAAATTTCATAAAGCAGTTTCTCGCCAAACTTCAAAACTCTAACACTATCATAGCTGGGGGTTTTAATACCCACTCACAACCCTAGACAGATCATCAGGACAAAAAAATCAGCAAGGAGATCCAGGACCTCAATGTAACTCTGAACCAAATGGACTTAATTGAAACAAACAGAACATTCCACCCAATGACCACAGAATATATATTCTACTCATCAACACATGGAATGTACTTTTAGATCAACCACATCCTTGGCCATAAATCAAGCATAAACAAATTTAATAAGATTGAAATTTTGATATCCTCCTTCTCAGACCTCAGTGGAATAAAAATAAATACCAACACCAACAAGTTTCCCCAAAAGCCACAAGACATGTACACTAAACAAAACGATGCTAAGAAACTCCTGGATCAAATGGAAATCAAAACAGAGATTAAAAGATACCTGGAAACAAATGTGGAAACATCTTATGAAAATCTCTGGAATGACATGAAATCAGCAGGTAGAGGAGAATTCATATCCCTACAAACATACATGAAGAAAATGGAGAGGTTACAAGTTAACAGACTAATAAGTCATCTAAGGAAGTTGGAAAAACAAGACCATCAAAACTCTAAATCCAGATCACCAAAATAAAATCACAAATCCGGGACATAGAAGACAAAAAGATAATTCAAAAAATCAATAAAATAAAAAGCTGGTTTTTTGAAAGGATAAACAAGATTGATGGTCCCCCAGCTAGACTGACCAAGAAAAAGAGAAAAAAAGCCCAAATAAACACAATCAGAAACACAAAAGATAAAGTC
>NW_006962080.1:0-731 GCF_000164805.1 Carlito syrichta
TTTCTAATGACCCAGGACCCTGGAGAGTGTGGTCACAGAAGCCCACCAAAACTCTCCCCTGGGGAAGCATCTGGCACAGGGTTTTGTCTCCACCTGGGCCCCCACACCTCTGCCCTCCTCATTCCCAAGTGTCGACCCGAATGCTCCTCCCAGGGGCCACCTTCGTGAAAGGGAGGGTATGACTCTCAAACCTTTGGGGGATGAGGATGGCTTGGCCACTCACGCCTGTCTCCTTGGCACTTGGGGAGGCCGAGATGGGAAAATAGCCAGAGACCAGGAGCTCGAGACGAGGTTGGACATGATAGCAAGCCACCACATTGACCCCAAGCAAATCCCAGAAAACCTTGGGGGAGGACAGGCCTCGGCAGGAGGACAGCCTCCAGACCAGAGTTCAAGACCAGGCAGGAAGACCCAGATGTCACACAAATGGAATGCCTGTGATCACAGCAGTTTTGGAGGCCCAGCCCAAGAGGATGGCCTGAGATGGGAGGTTTGAGAGCAACCTAGTGAGGAAAGAAAAAAAGGAAAGAAAAGAAAGAAAGAAAGAAAGAAAGAAAGAAAGAAAGAAAGAAAGAAAGAAAGAAAAAGAAAGAAAACCATTCTCCTGCAAAACTTCTGCTCTCAGTCCTTCCATTCATGCCACTCAACAAGTGAAGGTCCCTCAAGCTTGGCACTCTCCAGTACAACTCCCCCAAAATGGTTGCCTGTACTTTGGTGCAGGAGTTCCCAAG
>NW_006962081.1:0-638 GCF_000164805.1 Carlito syrichta
CTTCATTTCCCCAGGCATATTTGTCTTGGTATAGCACCATCATGCAATATATTACAATGGGGTCTGTGTCACAGCCAAGGGGAAATGAACCCACCTTCACCTATGTTGATCCTGCAGTTTATGCATGTCAATTACTCTTATTTAAAGCAAGCACAGAATATTTAACTCTACCAAGACATTGATGTCTCTATACATATTTTAATTTCTAGAACTTGCCTAAGATCCCGGATTATGATTATACTCAGTCACCTAGGATCATTGCTGGGGGGTTATATTTGATCATGAAACCTTCAGTTTGTACTTAACCGGCTGAATGCTTATATCCAACTAGACCTAGGTCAAATCGTCCCACCAGTTTATCCCTGAAATGTCAGGACCCATTCCACATATTGTTGGTGCTACTTCAGGAATACTACCCGGAAGTCGTAGACTGTTTATAATCAGCAAGTCAGGATTACACTCTAAACTTTGAAAGTTCTCTCTCTGGTGGGACCCCTTTAGTGAAGTGCAACTTGTCCTTCAGGGGGTTTAGATATGCAGTCTTGCCTCTTGCTAGCCCAGTTATCCAATCGTGAAACTTTTGTGGTTTACCCAGCATCATCCCAACTTATGGCTACATGGATAAGGAGGTGACCTGG
>NW_006962082.1:0-7851 GCF_000164805.1 Carlito syrichta
CCAAAAGTGTTGCTCTACTTTTCAGTCCACATGCAGTGTATAAGCACTGATTTTTTCCCCCAAATCCTTACCAGCCGCTGTTATTGTTTGTTTTCTTAATGATGGCCAGTCTTTCAGGGGGTATGTAGTATTTCAAAGTGGTCTCATTTGCATTTCTTTGATGATGAGTGAGGCTGAGCAATTTTCATGTGTCTGCTGACTGCCCGGATATCTTCTTGTGAAAAGTGTCCAACACGTATTTTGCACACTTTTCAAAGAGAATGTTTGTCTGATTTTTCTGAGTGTTTGAGTTCCTTGCAGATACTAGATGTGACGCTTTTTTACAGATATATAGTTGGAGAATCCTTTTTCCTATTCTATTGGTTGTATCCCTGCTCTTCTGATGGTTTCTTTTGTTTTGCAGAAATATATTAATTTGATGAGATCCCACTTATCTAACTTACTTCTTACAGCATGGGTATTTAGGGTTCTGAAGAGGAATTAGTTTTCGGTTCCAGTTTCCATAATGGTGTCTCCTGTTTTTTCTAAGATTATTATGATTTGGGTTTTAATTTTAGGTCTTTGATCAATTTGGTGTTAATGTGTTTGGTGATAGTTAGAGGTCCTGTTTCAACTTTGTGCATGTGTCCAGTCTTTTCCCAGCACCATTTACTGAATATGTTCTCCATTACCATTGGATCTTGGAAGTATTTTCAGAGATAAGTTGATTGAGAATTTGAGAATTTCATTCTCTGTCCTAATCCATTGGCCTATGGACCTATTCTTGTACCAATACCAGGTTGTGTTGATTACTGTATGCATATAGTAAAGTTTGAAGTCTGGAACATGATTACTCCTGCTTTGTTTCTTTTGATAAGATTCTTTTAGCTATTCTCGATTGTTTGTGGTTTCATATACATTTTTTTGGAGTTGGAATCTCACTGTGTAGCCGAGACTGAAGTGCAGTGGCTGCTCCCAGCCACTGCAAACTCAACCTGCTTGGCTAGGACGATCCTTCGGCCTCAGCCTCTAAGTAGCCTGATTTACAGGCATGTGCTACCTCGCCCAGCTGATTGCTTGATTTATTGTAGAGATGAGGTCTCGCTGCTCAGGTGGGTCTCAAACCCATGAGCTCAGTAGATCCATTCACCATAGCCTCCCAATGTCGCTGTATTACAGGCTGAGACACCGAGCTCGGCTCTTATGAATACTTTATTGTAATTTCCAGGTTTTGTAAGATTGATGTTTACTTAATGTCATCTCCTTGAATCTGTAGATTGCCTCCAAGGATAATTTTTACATTAAAGAGGTAAGCAAAGTCAGGGAAACAAGCATGTCAAATTGTCATTTATGACATCAGGCTCAGAACTTTGACATCATACTGGGAGGGACCTTGACTACTGAGGAATCCTTAGACTTCAAGGACTTGTGTACAGTGCTCTGCCAAATGTGGTAGACATGGCGGATTTCATTCCCAAGAAGTGAATAAAACCATGTGTTCACACCTATCCAAAAACTTCTCCAGGGATAAGTGAACATTCAAAAATCCACTAAACGAGGAAGTCTTTTTTTTTTTTTTGTATAGCAGTATTTATTGAGAGGACAGAGAAACTCCCACACTGGGAGGGGACCTTAGGGATTTGCCAACGAGGTAGTCTTTTATTATTATGGTCACTGAATCCTGCTGGAACTTGGTTATAGAAAAACCACATACTATTTTAGCACTTTCTTTAGTTTAGAAATTTTTGGATGTTTTTAGTAGTATGTAACAGCCTTTGAGCTGTTTTTCTTATAGGATTTGTACATTGCTTTAGCTAAGATCATCGACAATTTTACAGAATTTTCAATTACCTAAATTTTTATACAAATGAGAAGCCCAAATACTTACTCCTTTGTAAATATCCGTATTATTTCTTGTTTATATATATTGGGCCCCAAATTCTCTTTATTCTGTGTGTCTGATTTTAAATGCTTGGTGATTAATAGTATCAGATTTATCAGATACTTTGTTGCATGATGCAGTATCATGTCTTAGGTAGAGAATATACTAGGGGTCAGTGGAAATACTTTTTTAAAAATATAAATTGGGTTAAAATATAAAGGGAGTGTGATTTTATATTTCCTTCAAATATATAAGGGAAACATTTCTATAAGTATCGCACATCTGTAACATTTAATCAAAATTAACAAGCAGAAAATACAGAGTGCACCAAGAAAATGTACACAAATTTTAAGAATGGAAAAAGCTGTATTAAATTACTATACTGTTTTATTTTCTAAAATTTTTAAGATTTATTATGCATTCTGCCTTCTGAATAGCACTTAGGTACAATGAGTCTCAAGGTTCAGTTATCTAAGAATGACAGATCTGGAATCTCAACAAGTTTCAATTTAGGCAGAACAAAACCTTCAGAATTAATGTGAGAAACACTGTAGTTCTCAATTTTGAAGGCAGAATTATACCATATATTCTAACATATTCAAAGAAAAGGAGTTGTCCTTGGAGTATTATACACTTCTTAAAAATTCTGTTCCTGCATAATGAACATTTCTAGGTTCAACCCTGAATTGTAACCATTTTTAAAGTAAAAAATAAAAAATAGTATAAACAAATAAATACAGTTGCATGTTTTAGAGCTTTCATTTATTTATTTATTCATTTTAATGTTTTTAAAATGTGGGGTACAATTCAGAGTTAGATACCCAAACATTCATTATGCAGTGTCCCTGGTTGATGAGGTATCCCCCTTCCTTAAAATTATCCCTCCACTGTCATTCTCACTCCTCCCCTACCGGAGACCTTCTCCAGCCAGGTTCAGGGTACCCCAAAGGTGGAGACGGAGTTGGCGATTGGGGGAAAGAAGAGAGAAAGAAAGAGACTGGACTCCAGTCTAATGCAGAAGGGATGTGTGTTATTGGGAAACACAACGGGTCTTTTATACACAAAGTCAGATGTGGGAGGGGTGTCCCCCACCCACCAGAAACCTTAATCCATGAAAACTAAATCAATGATTGCCTTTAAACCCTTTTCATATGATAATCTTAAAATTCCATAACAAAGGATAACCTAATCTGTAACTGACATATTCTATAAACCTTTTTATCCTAAGATGATTGATTTATGCCAAGGTAAACAATTCTATAGAAGCTTAACTATTTATCTTACAAATGAAAGTGACTCACCCCAGAATATTTGGAATGTGGCTCAATCCAAAGTTCACAGTGGGCTACCTGCGAGTAACCCAGTCACATTCTTTCAACAAAATGGCTGTCTTCTAATACTATATTTTACAATCTACTCCTTCAATATATCCTAAGATCATGACCCTGAAGCCTGTGACCAATACTAAGGCTCTTAGATGTGACACGAGTTTGAATTATAAGTTGTGTGAAAGCCAAAACTGCAGTTTGCAGAAGAATGGTAGCAATGCGCTTCTCAAGTTAGTTTGTGTTCGTCCGGGTCTCAGACTTTTTATGTTTTGAGATCACAGGAGCTTAATCTGGTTAGTGGTGAGTAGAAAGGGGAAGGAAATGGGGTCATTAGCTCCCGAATGCATCCTAGTGTTTGGGGTCAACAGCCCTTCCTGATCCCTAACGCTCAGTGGGCCTCCGTGGCCGGCTCCCAACACTCACCCTAAACAGTATTCCTCGACTACCAATCATTTCCTTACAACACTCTAAGTGATCAATTTCAGCTCATGAGTGAGAACATCTGGAACTATCTTTTTTGTTTCCGTGATAAATCACTGAAAATGACCTACCTCATATCCATAAAACGTTCTGCAAAATCCTAGTATCTGTCCTTTTTTATGGCTGCATAATATTCCAGTGTGTATATGCCACATTTATTTTATCTATTCCAGTTTTGATGGGAAACATGGTTGGTACAATGTTTCTCCAATTGTAATTAGAACTGCAAAAATCATACTTGTGCAGGCATCTTTTCAATAAAATGATTTGAGTTCATCCTGGTATATTCTCTACAGGGGAATTACTGAGTCACATGGTAGGTCAATATCTTGTCCTCTTAGAAACTGCCACATTGTTTTCCAAAGATGTTGCTCTACTTTTCAATCCACATGCAGTTTAGAAGCATTTATGTTTTCCCAAATCCTTACCAGCCCATGTTATTGTTTGTTGTATTAATGACGGCCTGTCTTATAGGGGGTATCTGGTATTTCAGATTGGTCTCATTTGCTTTTCTTTGATGATGAGCGAGGCTGAGCAATTTTCATGTCTGCTGGCTGCCCGTATCTCTTCTTATGAAAAGTGTCCAATAACGTATTTTGCACACTTTTCAAAGGTAATGTTTGTCTGATTTTTCTGAGTGTCTGAGTTTTTTGTAGATCCTAGATGTTAAGCCTTTTTACAGATAAATAGGTGGAGAATTGTTTTTCCCATTCTGTTGACTGTATCCCTGCTCTTCTGATGGTTTCTTTTGTTTTGCAGAAGTATATTAATTTGATGAGATCCCACTTGTTGAACTTACTTCTTAAGGCATGGGTATTTAGGGCACTGAAGTGGAATTAGTTTCTGGTTCCAGTTGCCCTAATGGTTTCTCCTGCGTTTTCTAAGATTATTATAATTTGGTGTTTTACTTTTAGGACTTTGATCCATTTAGAGTTAATGTGTATGGTGATAGATTGGTGTCCTGTTTCAATCTTGTGTATGCTGTCAGCCTTTTCCCACCACCATTTACTGAATATGTTCTTCATTACCCAGTGGGTTTTGGAGGTTTTCTTCAAAGATGAGTTTGTTGAGGATTTGAGGATTTTCTTCTCTCTCCTGATACATTGGGTTATGGGTCTATTCTTGTAAAAATACCAGGCTGTGCTGGTTACTCTATACATATAGTAAAGTTTTAAGTCTGGAACAGTGATAGTTATTGCTTTGTTTCTTTTGGCTATTCTTGATTTTTTATGGATTCTTATAAATTCTTTGTTTTTTGCTTTTTTGGGAGGGTTGGAGTCTCACTCTGTCGCTGAGACTGGAGTCCAGTGGCCGCTCCTAGCCACCACAGCCTCAATTGCTGGGCTTCAGTGATCCTTCTGCCTCAGGTTTTCAGTAGCCCGAATGACAAGCATGCGCTACCACACCCGGTTGATTTTTTGAGTTATTGTAGAGATGAGGTCTCACTGCAGAGGTGGGCCTTGAAACTGAGGACTCAGGCATTGCACTCTCCTCAGCCTCCAAAAGGTGCGGGACTATAGGTTGAGCCTCTGAGCCTGGCTCATATGAATTCTTAATTGTAATTTCCAGGTCTGAGAAGAATGATGTTAACATAATGGTTATTTCATTGAATCTGTAGATTGACTATAAGGTTAATTTTCACATTAAAAGAGGTAAGTAAAATCAGGGAAACCAGCATATCAAATTTCCTTTATGACATCAGCCACAGACCTTTGACATCATAATGGGAGGGACCTTGACTACTGAGCAATCCTTAGTCTTCAAGCACTTGTGTACAGTGCTCTGCCAAATGCGGTAGACACTATGGGTTTCATTCCCAAGAAGTGAAGATAACCATGTGTTCACATGGTGCACACATCCAAAAATTTCTCCAGGGGTAAGTGACCATTCAAGAATCCTCTAAACGAGGTAGTTTTTCTTTTCTTTTTTTTTTAAAGCAGTCTTAATTGACAAGATGGAAAAACTACCAAACTGGGAGGGGGCCTGAGGGAGTTGTACACGAGGTAGTCTTTTATTATTATGATCATTGAGTCCTTTGGTGTTGGGAGCCGGCCACGGAGGCCCACTGAGCGTTAGGGATCAGGGAGGGCCGTGGACCTTGAGACCGTTAGGACGTGTTCGAGAGCCGTAGACCCCATTTTCCTTCCCCTTTTGCCATGCAGCACAAGAACAACCTAAAGGAACTTTGCTGGTCTAAGCTGAAGACTCTGTGACTGTGACAGGCATAGCTGACTCTAGAAACCCATTGTTCCTGTTTCCCATAAACTGTGGTTTCGGCCTAGGTATTAGATATAATTCAAATTCAGGTCACATTTGGGAGTCTTTTATATGGTACAAGCTTCTTTATAAGATTTAAAAGAATATTTATAGAATTAGTATATACTTAGGGAGAGCTGTTTGTAGTTTTTCAATGGTGAAGATGATTTTCGAGAGTGGCCCAGCACAGAGTTTGGGCTGGGCCACATTCCTGAGAGCCCAGCACGTACTTTGGACTGGGCTGCATTCTTTTAGGCTGGCTTTAGCTACAGTTAGTGTAAGGTCTTTTTTCTACCTGTTATAGAAATTGAATTTATTTTATTCATAGAAGGTATTGTAGAATAGGTCATTCTACAAATCATGTTAGTTCATACATAATCAATATTTTAGGTTTAATAAGAATATAGTTAACTTTAAGAATTTTCATCCTCTCCACTTTCTACTATCGATGTTTTTGCCTTAGTACATTTACAATTTACATTTAGGTTTTAGAAGCTTTGCTGCTGCTAATCAACTTTATATATTAGAATTAAGAATTGGAAAACTTTCATAGAAATTAGGATAGACATATAAGACTTTGGAATAGCCATTTTGTTAAGAGATTGTAGTCTATTGTTCCAAAAGGTGGCCCACCGTGGACCTTGGACTGGGCCACATCCTGTAGGGCCCAGTGTGGTCTTTGGACTGGGCCACATTCTTTAGGAAATTGGCTTAAGCTATAATTAAGAGCTTCCGTAGCATTGTATAAGTGGTAGAGTTTAATTTAGTCGTTATGGGTATTGAGTGAGCTTTAGAAGTTATTGATTATCAGAACATCATTAGACTAGTAAGGATTGTTACAGTGCTTTTGAAGAACATTAACTAGCAAAGGGAACAATGAGACAATCTTGGGGTTTGTTCCTCTTCACACCTAAGCATCTGGTGGGTGGGGGATGCCCCCCCGCACCTGGCTTTGTGTTCACGTGAAAGACTTTTGAGACTGCCTGTGTAAAATTTGGGGATAAATACCTGCTGTAACTTTCAATAAACGGCTTCTGCTCATTTCACTGAACAGTTGCCCACTTTCTTTCTTTCTCTTTCTTCCTCTTTATATCTATCCTTCCATCTTTCTTTCTTTTAATATCTATCCCTACAACTTCACCAACGCCACCACATCTTCCAAGGGACTCCCCAAAACTTGCAGGGGCTGGCCCCCCGCACTTTGGCGCTTGGTTATAGCACAACCAAATATTTTTGTACTTTCTGTAGTTTAGAAACTTTTGGATGTTTTTAGCATTGTGTAACAGCCTTTGAGCAGTTTTTCCTACATGACTTGAACTTTGCTTTTCCTAAGATTATAATCAATTTTCCATTATCTAAATTTTTAAACTAATGCAGAGTCCAAATACTTACTACTTTGTAAATCTCCATGCTATTTTGGTTTATACATGTGGGCCCCAAATTCTCTTTTTTCTGTTTCCTTCATTTTAAATGGTTGGTGATTAAGAGTATCAGATTAATGGGATATTTTGTTGCAGAGTACAGCATTATGTCTTAGGTAGAGAAAATGCTAGGAGATTCAATGGAAATACTCTTTAAAAATAAAAATTGGGTTAAATATAAAGGGAAGGTGATTATTTTCTCTAAGGATTGTACATCTGTAACATTTAATCAAAATTAACAAGCAGGAAATACAGAGTGCACCAAGAAAATTTACAAAAATTTTAGGAATGAAAATAGCTGTATTAAATTATGGTACTGATTTATTTTCTCAAATTTTTAAGATTTATTATGCATTCTGTCTTTTGAATAGCACTTAGGTACACTGAATGTCAAGGTTCAGTTTTCTAAGAATGATACAGGTCTGGAATCTCAACAAGTTTCAATTAACGCAGAGTAAAACTTTCAGAATTTATGTGAGAAAAATGTAGTTGCTAATTTTGAAGG
>NW_006962082.1:8772-10553 GCF_000164805.1 Carlito syrichta
AAATCAACAGCAAGCCACCCCAGCCCCACATGACAGTAGGGGCGCAACTTCCACCATTAACCCATTCATTCATCTGCTCCATCGCAGAACTCATCCGAGCCACCCCTGGGAGTACAGGACTGGACTTGTGTTCCTCCACCACAACAATATTAACTCTGGATGTTCCAGTAACCCCAATTCCTACGGAAGTAAAGGGCCCTCTCCTGGAAGGAATAGTAAACATTATATTAGGTACAAGTTCCTTGTCTTTACAAGGAATTTCCATTATTTATGGAGTGGTGGATTCGGATTACACAGGAGAAATCCAGGTGCTTGTTGCTCCCCCTAACAAAACTGTGACAAAGACCAAAAGAATAGCCTAGTTGCTGTGCTTTTGCCTTATCACAAAGCAGGTAGAACTTTAACTAACCTGCCTAGAGGTGACTCTGGATTTGGCTCTAGCAATGTTGCTTTTTGGGTTCAGGGGTTACTAATTCTAGACCTCTAAAAGATTTATTTATACAAGGAGTTAAAATTACAGTCTTGTCAAACACAGGAGCCGATGTTTCTTGTATTGATGTTTCTTGTATTGCCGTGAAGGATTGGCCTGCCTCATGGCCAAACTCATATGGCTCCTTCGGGACTTATAGGCATTGGTCAAGCACCCTCAGTAGCCAAAAGTTCACAGATTTTAAATTGGACAGATAATGAAACTTCAGGAACTTTTTGCCCGTATGTTATTCCATCTATCTCCTTTACATTATGAGGAAGAGAGATTCTTTCACAAATGGGCACGTTTTTGTATAGCCCCAGTGATAAAGTCTCAGCACAAATGCTGCAGATGGGCTATGTTCCCTTTAAGGGACTTGGTAAAGACAGACAGGTAATTACAAAAACCTGTTCAAGTGAATGAAAAACAAACCAAGCTGGCATTGGCTATTCAAATTTACCCTATAGGCCATTGTTGTTAAGGTTGCATGTCAATAAGCCAGTTTGGGTAAAACAATGGCCTATACCATCTAAGAAACTTAAGGCAGCAAAAGATTTGGTGCAACAGCAGTTAAAAACTGGCCTATAATTGTCATAAGGAAAAAAATAAACAAAACAGAAATACTTAGAGTTATGCATAAAGTAAAAATGCAGAAGTATTCTGCTTTAAATTAATAAGAAAGAACTTGAAAAATATGTTGACAGGTATTTGGAGGATGGTAATTCACAAAGAATTTTTTTTTACATATAATTCATTATAAAATTAAATCGGAATTTATTTTGTGTATTTAAGTTACAATTTTTCTCATACAAATTTACCTTATCCACAACTTTATATACAGTATATCAATTAATTAAGGCAGGGAGGAAACTAAGAACAAAAAGGATTAATAAGCATAAGAAAATCAGTGGGAAAACTTTCAAACTGAGTATGAAAGCCTACAGATTCTAAATACTACTATGAAAAAATTTATGATAATGACTGTAGTTCTATCATTTCATTTTAAAAGTATACCCTTGAATCCTCAGCCAAAATAAGTAATGTTAGTACCATGAAAAATTAATTGATAAGGAAGCAATTTTATAACTCTAGGGCATGGCTAAAATCTAATATGGCAAACACTAGAAAACATAGCATTCTAATTAAGGATTGTCTGGATTGGCTCTCCTGGTCAGTTAAATTATCCCAAGAGCTATCTCATTACTAGGAAATGCTCACATGAGATGAGAATCCCATTTACTCCCATACATGCAGCTTTGCTTCTGCAGGGAATGTTAGAGGGGACTGCTAGATGCCATGCTCTACATTACTC
>NW_006962083.1:0-966 GCF_000164805.1 Carlito syrichta
TATTATTAAAAAGACAAGAGATGAGAAATGTTTAGGATGTAAATTGGTACATTGTGGAAAACAGCATGATGCTTCCTCAAAAAAATTAAATATAGAACTACCATGTGATCCTACAATCCCTCTTCTATGTTTATACCAAGGAAATTATATTTTACCTTGTAGGGATATCTTTACTCCCATGTTCATCGCAACATTATTCACAATAATCAAAATTGGGTAACCCATAAGTGTCTATTGACAAATAAATAAATTATGGTTATATGTATTTATATTTATATATATTCATTTATATATACACACAGGCACACACATATATATACATTGTACATATATGCAAGAGAGGACCCAAAAGAAATCAGAGGTTTTTTTTGGAGGTCAGGCCCCTTGTAGTACAGGCTTTCCCTGCTAGGGAAGCGTTCTAGGAACCCAATGGCACCAGTGTAGTAGCTAGCGTTGTGAGAGGCTGCGTTAGGCTTCACTGAATATTTTTTGGAGATTCAACACGTTTACCTATTTCATGATGAGTAATTTGTGAATGCACCTGCCCACACTGTGTTGAGTGTTCAGCAGCTGTTTTGTTTTGTTTTGTTTTGTTTTACCAAAAACAGCATGACCTCCATGCCCCACCCTTCCTATTCACCAAATCTTGCCCTGAGTGATTTTTTTGTTTGTTTTTTTTTCCCCCGGATGAAAAAATTCCTTAAAGGAAAATGTTTTGCTGATGTGGAAGAGGTGGGGAAAAAAAATGGTAGAAGCACTAAAAAGCATCAACACTGATGAGTTCAAGAACTGTTTTGAGCAATGGAAAAAGCATCATAGATGTATGGATCAAATGGAGATTACTTTGAAGGTGAGTGAGGTTTAAACATGTAAGAATAAATACACAATTTTTAGGTAAAATTCCTGATTTTTGCCCCTCCCCCCATCGTGTATGTATGTGCACATATAAGGAGATTCTGCCTTTGT
>NW_006962084.1:0-624 GCF_000164805.1 Carlito syrichta
GCCATGTACATTATAGGAATTGAGGACTCGTGTAACCCAGATTCTTTATTCTTCCTTAGGCAGAGTTCATGTATTTTCTTGTATATGAGGACTCCCATTCCCCAGATTCCTGCTTCGAAATCCTGATTCTTGTTTAGCCCTTAACAAGACACCCTGTAGATTTTTGGCATCCAGGACTCATGAGAACCAGATTCCTTATTCTTTCTTAGCAAGAGGCTGTGTACTTTGCTTATATGAAATCTCCCATTACCTAGATTCCTGCTTCGAAACCCTGATTCTTGTTTAGTCCTTAGAAAGATCCCCTGTAGTTTTAAAGGGTTGAGGACATGTGTAACACAAATTCCTTATTCATCCTTAGCAAGAGGCTGTGACGTTTCCTATACGAGTACTCCCATTCCCCAGAATCATTCTTCAAATCCTGATACATTTTTCTCTTTAGTATGACTCCCTGTAGGTTTTTTGGGATTTGAGGACTCATATACCCTAGATTTTTTTTTCTTCCATAGCAAGAAGCCATGTAGTTTCCCATATAGGAGGGCTCCCTTTACGCAGATTCCTGCTCCATTCTCAGCAATACTTGAGATATTTCCGAATGATCGTAGAACTCCAGTTGTTTGGATATCA
>NW_006962085.1:0-771 GCF_000164805.1 Carlito syrichta
TATCAGACAGCAATAATAAGGAATGTAGTATCTGATGGAAATAAGAAGGCAAGGTGAATCAGACGGCACTAAGTAAGCATGTAGTATCAGACATCACTAACAAGGCAAGTACTATCAGACGACACTGTCACGGCAAGTAGTATCAGACAGCACTGTCAAGGCAGGGAGTATCAGACAGCACTGTCAAGGCAGGGAGTATCAGACGGCACTGACAAGGCAAGTAGTATCGGATGACACTGACAAGGCAAGTAGTATTAGATGACACTAAGAAGACAAGTAGTATCAGAAGACACTATGATGGCAAGTAGTATCAGACGACACTAAGAAGGCAAATAGTATCAGACGACATTAAGATGGCAAGCATAATAAACGACACTAAGATGGCAAGTAGTATCAGATGACATTAAGACGGCAAGTAGTATCAGATGACACTACGAAGGCAATAGAATCAGATGACACTACGAAGGCAATAGAATCAGATGACACTAAGAAGGCAAATAGTATCAGACGACACTAAGAAGGCAAGGAGTATAACACGACACCTAGAAGGCAAGTAGTATCAGATGTCACTAAGACGGCAAGTAGTATCAGATGACACTACGAAGGCAATAGAATCAGACGACACTAAGAAGGCAAATAGTATCAGACGACACTAAGAACGCAAGGAGTATAACACGACACCTAGAACGCAAGTAGTATCAGATGTCACTAAGAACGCAAGTAGTATCAGATGACACTAAGAAGGCAAGTAGTATCAGATGGCACTAAGAA
>NW_006962086.1:0-668 GCF_000164805.1 Carlito syrichta
CCGCATTCACTGCATCGAGTCTCTGTGAGCTCGGACAGAACCCAAATGCTTCATATTAACAAATAAAATTCTTGATTGCCGGAGCCCAACAGGTCGACCCTGGGGTGGCCATGATTGTGGCCCGGCACTCTAACCTGGGTGACAGAGTGAGACTCCAACTCAAAAAATAAGACAAGCCGGGCTCGGTGGCTCAGCCTGTAATCCCGTGCCTTTGAGAGGCTGAGGTGAGTGAATTGCCTGAGCCCGCGGGTTCGAGACCCGCCTGGGCAGGCGAGACCTCATCTCTACAATTAAAAAAAAAAAAAAATGTTAGCCGAGCGTGGTAGCGCGCGCCTGTAATTCCAGCTACCCGGAAGACTGAGGCAGAAGGATCGAGGCTATGGTGGCTGGGAGTGGCCACTGCACTCCAGTCTGGGTGACAGAGCGAGACTCCAACCCAAAAACAAAAACAAAAACAAGACAAAACAACAAATAAATAACCTTCTTTCAATTTCTACTTCCACTCTCAAGTTGAGGGGGCATTTTCACCCTCAAGTATGGGGTTCAGCTCAGCATATTTCATGCCAAATACCTAAAATGCCCTTAGGGAACAACAGGACAGACCTCCTCAGGACACATTCAGTGTACCCCGCCCTCTCAGAATTAGTGTCTGATTCCTGATTGCTAGA
>NW_006962087.1:0-804 GCF_000164805.1 Carlito syrichta
CCTGAGACTCCCTTACTGGGTTCCTGCTGGCTCTCTTCTCCTAGGTGAGAAATGGGACCCAGGCAAGCCAACCCTCTGACTCGGCAATGAGCACTTCTGCCAAGAAAAGCCAGGGACACATCTCTCACCTGTGGGAAAATTTCCCCCAAATCCCATTGTTCCTGGCTTTAAAACCAGTTGCCCTGTGAACACACCACGTGCAGTTGAGAATCTGTTTACGATTTTGAACATTTTGGAGACAGGATCTGGCTCTGTGGCCCAGGCTACAGCCCGGAGACACTACCGCCATTAACCACCAACCTCAAAATCATGGGCTCCAGCAATCCTCCTGCCTCAGCCTCCAGAGTTGCCAGAACTACAGTCACCGCAACCCCAGAGTGCCTAGATGGGGTCTCCCTGCGTGACACAGGCTGGCTTTGGCTCCTGGTCTCCAATCATCCTCCCCCCTCAGACTCCTAGAGCACTAGAATTCCAGGCACGGGCCACCACACCAGGCCATCTGTTTCATTTTCGACAAAGACTCATGGCCGGGCTTGGAACTCAGCCTCATCATCCTTGCCCTTTGGGAGGCAGATTCCAGTGGCTGGCCCGAGCCCATGGGCCAAGACCCACACAGGCACCTCAGTGAGACCTCATCTCTACCATCCATTCCAAATAAGATGTATGTAGTGGCACCTGCATCTTGTTCTGTTTCCTCTGAAGGCCGTGAAAAGGTTAGCCAAAGTTTGACTGTCCAAGACTGTGGTGACTGGGACCAAGACACTGCCCTCCAGCTTGGAGCGATTGAGTGAGACTCTGACACAA
>NW_006962088.1:0-738 GCF_000164805.1 Carlito syrichta
CCTTCGTCCTCCTAGACCTTCTGCCAAGAAAGGCCAGGGACACATCCCTCACCCGGGGACATTTCTACCCCCCAATAGCATTATTCCTGGCTCTAAAGCCAGCCATCCTGTGAAAACACCATGCACAGTTGAGAATCTATGTACGGTTCTGATGTTTTTGGAGACAGGGTCAGTTTCTGTGGCCCAGGTTAGAGGCTGGGGACATGATCATCGTTCACCACTATCCTCAAAATCGCGGGATCCAGTGATCCTCCCACCTCAGCCTCCGAAGTGGCCTGGATGACGGGCATCTCAACTCCAGACCCCGCGTTTGAATGGGTGCAGAGATGGGGTCTCCCTACATGGTCCGGGCTGTTCTTGGGTTCCTGGGCTCCAGCCATCCTCCTGCCTCAGCATCCAAGATTGTGGGATTCCAGGTGTCTGCTGCCACACAAGGCCTACAGATTCCTTTTCCACGAAGGTTCAAAGCCGGACTTGAGGGCTTGACCTCCTCATTCCATTCTTTTGTGAGGCTGAGACCAGTGGCCAGCCCGAGCTCACAGGCTGAGACCCACCCGGGCATCTCAGCAAGACCTCGTATCTACCCTCAATCCCAAATGAGATTTGCATGATGGAGTGCCTGTCCTGACTCCTTGGAAAGTTGGGAAATGCCTCACTGGGGCCTGTCATGACGAGGTTATGGTGGTCGGAAGTGAGACACTGCCCTCCAAACTGGTCGAAGAAGTTAGACTCCGACTA
>NW_006962089.1:0-582 GCF_000164805.1 Carlito syrichta
CGTCCAGGGACGTATCCCTCACCTGGAAATCATTCTTCTCCCCAATCCCATTTTTCCTGTCTCTAAAACCAGTCGCCCTGTGAAGACAGCACACACAGTTGAGAATCTGTGTACGATTCTGAATTTTATGGAGATAGGGTCTGGCTCTGAGGCCCAGGCTGGGGCCCAGGTACATGACCATCATTCAACACCTGTTTCAAAATCAATGGCTCTAGTAATCCTCCTGTCTCCTGCTCTGGAATTTCCAGGACAATGGGCACTTCCACACCAGATCCCCTCTTTGGATAGGTACGGAGATGGAGTCTCCCTGTTTGACCCAGGCTGACCTTGGGCTCCTGGGCTCCAGCCATGCTCCCGCCTCAACCTCCCAGAGTGCTGGGATTCTAGGCGTGGGCTGCAGTGCCAAGCCTTCTGGTTTGTTTTTGACGATAGATCAAGGCTAGATTTGGGGGCTCAGCCACATCATCCCAGCACTTTCGGAGGTCGAGGCCATCAGCCAGCCCCAGTCCGCAGGCCGAGATGCACCCGGGCAACTCAGTGAGACTTCATATCTACCCTCCATTCCAAATGAGCTGAGTGTGG
>NW_006962090.1:0-589 GCF_000164805.1 Carlito syrichta
CTTATCATCAAGAAATGCAAAAGAGACCACTTTGAAATACCACATACCCCATGTAAGACTGGCCATCATTAATAAAACAAAAAATAACAGAAGCTGGTAAGGATTTGGGAAAGAATAAGTGCTTCTACACTGCATGAGGACTGAAAAGTACAGCAACACCTTTGCAAATGTGTGTGGTCGATCTAAAGGGACAAGATATTGACCTACTGTGTGACTCTGTAATTCCTCTGTAGAGAATATACTTGCAGGAACTCAAATCATTTTACCGAAATGATACATGCACTAATATGTTTCTTGCAGTTCCAATCACAATTCCAAAAATCATGATACCAACCATATTGCCCATCAAAGCTGGAATGGATAAAGTAAATTTGGTATATACACAGTAGAATATCATGCAGCCATAAAAAAGGACAGATATAAGGATTCTGCAGAACGTTTGATGGATATGAGGTAGGTCATATTCAGTGATCTATCACAGAAACAAAGAAGAGAGTTCATATATCCTCACTCATGAGCTGAACTTGATCACCTAGAGAGTTGTAGGAAAGTGATGGGTTTTCAAGGAAAAACTGTTTAGGGGGAGGGG
>NW_006962091.1:0-782 GCF_000164805.1 Carlito syrichta
CCTAGATTGACAGCAGACTTAACTACCTAGCTACCTACCTAACAAGCTGGCTAGTGCACTGACTTAACTTGATTACTTAACTAGCTTGTTAACTGGCTAGCCAGCTGACTTAACTAGCTGGCTACCAAAGAGGCAATTGGCTAGACAGCTGACTTAGCTCGCTAAATTAATTAGCTAGCAAGCTGACTTTACTAGCTGACTTAACCAGCTGGCTACCTAGCTAGTCAGCTGGCTTAACTACCTGACTTAACTAGCTGGTTACCCGTCTAGCTATTTAGCTAGCCAGCTGACTTAACTACCTGACTTAACTAGCTGGTTACCCGTCTAGCTATTTAGCTAGCCAGCTGACTTAACTACCTGACTTAACTAGTTAGTTACCCGTCTAGCTATTTAGCTAGCCAGCTGACTTTACCTAATTTATCTAGCTTGCTAGCTGACATATCTAGCTGACTTATATAGCTAGCTTCCTAGCTAACCAGTTGACTTAACTAGCTGAAATATCTAGCTAGCCTGATGGATAGCCATCTGCCTCAACTAGCTTTTTAACTAACTAACGAGTTGGATAGCCAACCGACTTAATGAGCTGACTTTACTAGTTAGCAAGCTGGTTTTCAGCTGAATTAACTAGCTGACTTAACTAGCTGGCTACGTGTCCAATAAACTGGCTAGAAAATTGACTTACCTAGCTGACTTAAGCTAGCAAGCTGACATGGCAGCTCACTTAACTAGCTAGCTACCTACCAAGCCAGCAGACTAGCCAGCTGACTTACTAGCTGATTTGA
>NW_006962092.1:0-520 GCF_000164805.1 Carlito syrichta
CCTTACATGAATGGGAAGGTGTTTCCGTGGTGAACAAAGAGTCAAATCCTCCTTTGAGGTGTTTTTTTAAAGCATTCAAAAGAATGGAGATCTGGTGGGAACAATGAGAATCTTTAAAGTTTCTGTCTCTAGCCCTGTGAGGGAAAGTAGAGGAAGATGCAATAAACGTCAGCAAGAGAAGACTAATGACCTGAAGTACTTTGAATGTGGTTGACTGCCGGTCTTTCGGGAACAGAACGGTTGGAAGTTTGCTGTTGTTCTGAGTTTCCTCTTTAAGATCGGGGGTAAATTATTTCTTGGGAAGCTACTTCTCACTGTAAGCTCTTTCGATATCTGTGCTGATAATCTAATCTGAATATATTGGGCTTTATTGAGACCTTCCCTTTGTTATGGATTTGCTATCTATTTATTATTAAACTACTATTTGTTTATGTAGAATTTAAAGTGCCTTATCCTTTATGTAGACCTTGACGTTTTAAACGTGAAGTATAATTGTTTTATCAATTGTGAAAATATTTGT
>NW_006962093.1:0-710 GCF_000164805.1 Carlito syrichta
CGAATTACACCCATTAAACAGCTTCTGGTCACCTGAGCAGGAGTCCAGTCACTTTCTTTCTCCCCCTTTCTTTCTCTTTATATCTATTCCTCCAGTTTAAATCGCTGATGCCTTCACACCGCCAGAGACCTCTGATCCCTGCAGAAGCAGGGTCCCTGCAACTGGTGCCCAACGTGGGGTTCTGGAAAGGTAAGCTTTTTTCTCATTTCAGAATGGCTAGGATCTTACCCAGGTTGCTGCAGACCCCTCTGCAGAGACAGGCAGAGTGAGAACAGGTAAGTAAAGTTTCTGTGATGCCAGAGCCATGATATAATCATGGTCCAGAGTGAATCTAAGGAATGGAAAATGTTTATCAGTACCTTAATGGATACTTTGTCTAAACGTGGAACTAAAGTCTCTTCTAATGATCTAGCTCGTTATCTACATTTTGTTCAGGAACATTGTCCCTGGTTTCCTGAAGAGGGGACAGTGAATTTGAATATCTGGGAAAAAGTGGGAGAAGAACTAAGACTGTATTATACCCAACATGGGTCCAAAAATGTGCCACCTAATGCTTTTTCATTATGGGACTTAATGAAAGATGCCTTAGATCCCCAGCATGATTATGAGAAATTTCCTTCCAAAAAGGCCGTTGACAATGATAAGGATGATGAGAAACTTTTCCTTTCGCTGCTGCCTCTGTGCCTCCAATTATGATGATAAATTATCCC
>NW_006962094.1:0-710 GCF_000164805.1 Carlito syrichta
AGGTCAGGAGTTTAATACTAACCAGGCACCATAGCAAAACACTAACTCTACTAAATAAAATAAATACTAGTAAAGCAAAGTAAAATACAATGCTATAAAATAAAATAATGGGCCAGACTTAGTGGTTCCTCACTGTCATCACTGAATTTTGGGAGGCTGAGGAAGGAGTATCGCTCAGGCCAGTAGTGTGAGACTAGTCTGGGCCTCAAAACAAAACACTGTCTCTAAAAAATAAAAAAAAAATATAGTAAAGAAAAATAAAATAAAATGAATAAAATAAAATAATTAGCTAGACATAGTGGTTCCTGCCAGGAATCCCAGCACACTGCAAGGCCAAGGTGAAAGAATTGCTTGAGACCAGGAGTTTGAGACTAGCCTGGGCCTCATGACAAAACCCTGTCACCTCAAAGTGAAAAAAAAGTAAAGTATAAAACAAAACCAAAAAACAACATTAAAAAAAAGTTATATGAACCAGACTTAGTGGTTCCTGCCTGGCATGCCAGGAGTTTGGGAAGCTGGTACAAGAGGAACTCTTGAGACCAGGTGTTTTAGAGTAGCTTGACCTCATAGCAAAACACTATTCCTACAAAATAAAATAGTAAAGCAAAGTAAAATACAATAAAACAAAATAAAATACAAAACAATAAAATCCAATAAAATGAAATCATTTTGACTCATAGCAAAACACAGTCTCCACAAAATAAAAAACT
>NW_006962095.1:0-812 GCF_000164805.1 Carlito syrichta
ATATATTGACAACTGCCACATGCTAAAACCCCCCTGATCTGTGAGAGATCCTTTCCATCCCTTTATGGAATTTTGTATCAATGCAAATTTATAATTTTAATAAAGGTCACTGTAGTAATTTTTTCCTTCTTCATTAGTATTTCTCATAGCTTCTAAATATTTCTCTATTTTAAACTCATGAAGATATTCTCTTTACTTTCTTCTAAAATTATTATTTGTCTTTCACATTTAGATCTATAATCCATGTGAATCTGATTTGTGTGTGATTGTGTGTGTGTGTGTGTGTGTGTGTGTGTGTGTGTGTGTAAAAGATGAGGTGACATTTGGGGATATGCGGTTTTTCTGAAAATACTTCCTGAGAAGACAGCCACACATTTTTTTTCCATTTGTCTGTAGATTGTCTCTGGCCCTCAAATCTATTCCTCTGCTCTATTCATCTATTCTCTAGCCCAATATCTGCCTGTCTAAATAAATCAATGTATCTATCTTACTGTCCTTTGCAGCAAAGCCTACTCTTTGTCATATTTTTGTCAAATGATCTTGTTTTTGACAACACGTAGTTACGTATTTTAGAAGGTTTATGTCAAATTTCACAAAGATTCTTGAATTTTGATTAATATGGAATGGATTCTACTGATTACTTTGAAGAGAACAGACAATTTAAAAATAACGGGTCTTTCAATTCACACATTTATTTATTCATTTGTGTTGGGTTCTCACTCTGCGGCACAGACTGAAGTGCACTGCCACCTAACATGACTCACTGAAGCCACAAACATATTAGCCTAATCAAAGCTCTTGTCTCAGCCTCC
>NW_006962096.1:0-621 GCF_000164805.1 Carlito syrichta
ATTTGGTTGTGGTGGTGGTGGTAGGTATTATAATTCTGATTCAGAATCACGCTCTGTCACCCAGCCTGGAGCACAGTGCCCATTCTCAGCCCCTGCGACCTCCACCGGCTGTGCTCTGGTGATCCACCTGCTGTGCTCTGGTGATCCACCTGCTGCAGCAGCCCAAATGGCCAGAACGACAGGCATTTGCCACCATGTTCAGTTCATTTATTTGGCTTCCTGTACAGACAAGATTTTGACAAGGTACCTGGGCTTATCTTGAACAGGTGGCTCAGGCCATCCTCTCACCACAGCCTCCCAAAGCACCGGTGGCAAGCGTGAGGCCCCATGACAGGCATCCACACCCCTCTCAGAGTTCCACCACGTGACCCATTCCCTTATGACTACCCAGGAACCCGGAGAGGGTTGGCAGAGTTATCCCCTGAGCAATCCCAGGGAAGCACCTGGTGCTGGGGTGTGTCTCAGCTCGGATGCCCACACCTCCACTGGCTTCATTCCCTGAGTTTGGACCTGCTTGCTGCTTCCTCGGACTGCCACAGGGAAATGTGAGAGCATGACTCTCACACCTTTCAGAGGGCAGTGACTGCTGAGTGACCCACGACTGTCTCCTCAGCACTTGTG
>NW_006962097.1:0-921 GCF_000164805.1 Carlito syrichta
GAACAGTGATAGTTATTGCTTTGTTTCTTTTGGCTATTCTTGATTTTTTATGGATTCTTATAAATTCCTTGTTTTTTGCTTTTTTGGGAGGGTTGGAGTCTCACTCTGTCGCTGAGACTGGAGTCCAGTGGCCGCTCCTAGCCACCGCAGCCTCAATTGCTGGGCTTCAGTGATCCTTCTGCCTCAGGTTTTCAGTAGCCCGAATGACAAGCATGCGCTACCACACCCGATTGATTTTTTGAGTTATTGTAGAGATGAGGTCTCACTGCAGTGGTGGGCCTTGAAACTGAGGACTCAGGCATTGCACTCTCCTCAGCCTCCGAAAGGTGCGGGACTATAGGTTGAGCCTCCGAGCCTGGCTCATATGAATTCTTAATTGTAATTTCCAGGTCTGAGAAGAATGATGTTAACATAATGGTTATTTCATTGAATCTGTAGATTGACTATAAGGTTAATTTTCACATTAAAAGAGGTAAGTAAAATCAGGGAAACCAGCATATCAAATTTCCTTTATGACATCAGCCACAGACCTTTGACATCATAATGGGAGGGACCTTGACTACTGAGCAATCCTTAGTCTTCAAGCACTTGTGTACAGTGCTCTGCCAAATGCGGTAGACACTATGGATTTCATTCCCAAGAAGTGAAGATAACCATGTGTTCACATGATGCACACATCCAAAAATTTCTCCAGGGGTAAGTGACCATTCAAGAATCCTCTAAACGAGGTAGTTTTTCTTTTTTTTTTTTTTAAAGCAGTCTTAATTGACAGGATGGAAAAACTACCAAACTGGGAGGGGGCCTGAGGGAGTTGTACACGAGGTAGTCTTTTATTATTATGATCATTGAGTCCTATTGGCGCTTGGTTATAGCACAACCAAATATTTTTGCACTTTCTGTAGTTTAGAAACTTTTGGATGG
>NW_006962098.1:0-706 GCF_000164805.1 Carlito syrichta
AGTTAAGTAAACAAGTTAGATAGCCAACTAGCTAACTGAGCTAACTAGTGGGCCAACTCGTCAGTCAACTAGTTAACCAAGCTAAATAGTCGGCCGACTATTCAGCCAACTTTTTTGCCAGCTAACAAGTCGGTTGAGTAGTCAGCCAACGTATTGAACCAGCTAACTAGTAGGACAACTCGTCAGTCAACAAGTTAAGTAACCTAGCTAACTGGTTAACCAACTAGTTGAGTCAGCTAGTTATATCATTTGCCAACTAGTTAAAACTTTTAGCTAACTCATTAACCAACTTATGTCAGCTTGCTATCTCATTACCAACTAGTTAAGTCAGTTAACTAAGTCAGCTAGCTAACCAGCTAGCTATCTAATTCAGTTACCTAAATCAACTAGCTCACTTCTTAGCTAAATATTTAAGTCAGCTACTTAAGTCTGCTTCCTGACTAGTTACCTAATTAGTTAAGTCAGCTAGTTATTCAGGCAGTTAAATAGCTAGCTAACTAATTCACGTAGTTAAGTTAGCTAACTAACTAGTTAAGTCAGCCAGTTAAGTCAGCTAATTAAGTCAGTTTTCTAATTTCGTCAGCTGGTTAACACAGATAGCTAGTGAGTTAACTAACAGGTAAAATCAGCAGATTGAGTCAGTAGTTAGCTAGTTAACTACCATATTAAGTCAGCTGACTGAGTCAACTAGCTAGGTCGTTAACAA
>NW_006962099.1:0-792 GCF_000164805.1 Carlito syrichta
GTTATCCCCAGGGCATATACTCATCTGGTCATGCAAAGTTAGTATGCAGGAATGAATTTTAAGAGCAGTGAGACAAAATCTTCAATAACTTACAATGTTAAACCTATCAGACGAACAGCAGACTTCTCAGAAGAAACTCTACAAACCAGAAAAGAATGGGGCCTCATCATCTATCTCCTCAAACAGAATAGCAGTCAGCCAAAGCTTTTGTACCCTGCAAAACTAAGTTTCATAAATAAAGACTAAATGAAGTCCTCCATAGAAATCAAACGGTGAGGGAATTTGTCACCACTATGTTGATTGTATAAGAAATATGCAAAAGAATTCTAAATATTGAAACAAAAGGTCAAAACACATCAGTAGAAAAATGTTGGAAATCATAAAGCTCACAGGCTTTATGGAGCACCAACACAATAGAGAAAATACATAAATAAACAACCAGCTAATAACCAATATGATGAATAGAACAATCCCTTACATATTATTATTAACTCAGAAGGTAAATAATCTCAATGCTCTACTAAAAAGATATACACTGGCAGAATGGATAAAAATATACAACCCAAATATCTGCTGCCTTCAAGAGACCCTCTTAACTCACAAAGATTCCTATCAGATCAAGGTAGAGGAGTAAAAAAGAATATTCCATGTAAATGAAAACCACAAATGAGCAGGAGCAGCAATTCTCATATCAGATATAACAGAAACAGTAAAAAAAAAAAAAGAAGACTATGATGGTTATAATATAATGATAAAGGGAACAATCCAATGAGAAGACATAACAGTTTTAAA
>NW_006962100.1:0-752 GCF_000164805.1 Carlito syrichta
CACCTGCGGGCTCAGACAATCCACTCACTTCAGCTTCCCAAAGGCGCAGGATTACAGGCTGAGCCACCGAGCCTGACTGTGTTTGACTTTTTATACCACATATAAGAGATGATCAAAGGAGGTTTGCTTTATTTATGTTCAATCCAGGAGCCTGCACTTTCTTCTTTTTTCTTTTTTTTAAATCAATATTTTTTATTTTGGTATTGTGGGGTACAGTCAAGGGTTAGGTATACAAATATGTTTTGTTCAGGCACACTTGTTGATAAGGGGTGTCTCCCTGTCCCCAGACAGATATTTACTACTGTTAGAGTGTTCAAAAACATAATTCCAAGTTCAATTAAAAAGGCAATTTATACTTTTCAATAGACTTATTGCATCTCTCTTGGGTTCAGGTTTCTCTCCTGTATTTTTATAAATATATTTTAGCATCCTTAAAATACTGACTCCACACTGCAAGGATTGAACAACCTTACAGATGGGCAGATTATCTCATTGTCATTAGATTCTTTAAAGGATAATACCAGGAGACATGTGAGTTAAATATACTCCATGCTTTCCAGTTTACCATGAGACTTATATATTTTCCACCTGTAGCAAGATGTGAAGGTATTCCCAGGGCTGCTGGCCCAGTTTCATTCTTTTGCAGCTCAGGCTATTAGCCTCATGGGGCACTTGTGCCTCCAAACATGGGTGCACCCTCTGCCCTCACCTCCAGGACAGTCACACTGTCTTGAAACTGACAGAAATGTTGC
>NW_006962101.1:0-791 GCF_000164805.1 Carlito syrichta
GAGGGCGGCCAGAATGTCAGCCAAGCCCCTCACGGGGGAAGTGCCTGGTCCATGAGCATGTCTCTGCCAGGGCAACCACCCTTCATCCCACCTTGTTCCCCAGGGGGACCCAATCGCCCCTCCCATGGGGCACCTCAGTGAAAGGAAGGACGGGCATGAGTCTCAAACCTTCTGTGTGGTGGGATGGTTAGGTGACTCACGCCTGTCTCCTCAGCACTCAGGGTGGCTGAGATGCAAAGATGGCCAGAGCCTGGGAACTCGAGACTGCTAAGGTTGGACACCATAGCAAGCCAACACCTCGGCCCAAGTAAAACCTAGAAAACCATGGGTGCTGGCAAGTCTCAGGGGAAGGATAGTCTTTGGCCCATAGTTAAAGACCATAAGGAAGACCAGGATAACAACCAAATGGAAAACCCATGGTCGCAGCAGGTTGGGAGGCCCAGCCCATAAGGATGGCCCGGGTTGGGTGATTTGAGAACAGGCTGGGCAATCTAGTGAGGAAAGAAAAGAAAGAAAGTAAGAAAGAAAGAAAGAAAGATAGAAAGAAAGAAAGAAAGAAAGAAAGAAAGAAAGAAAGAAAGAAAGAAAGAACGGGAAGAAAGAAGGAAGAACGAAAGGAAAGAATGAACAGAAGGAAGGAAGGAAGGAAGGAAGGAAGGAAGGAAGGAAGGAAGGAAGGAAGGAAGAAATCCATTCTCCTGCAAATTTTCTCCCCTCAGTCCTTCCCCCACCCCCCACATATGAAGTTCCCCCAAGCTAGACACCTTTCAACCTCAAACCTCCCCAAATGG
>NW_006962102.1:0-669 GCF_000164805.1 Carlito syrichta
ATAAACTAGATGAATTAACTAGTTACATACCCAACATAACTAGCTTACTTATATAGCTAGCTTCCCAGCTGGTCAGCTGAATTAACTACCTAAAATAACTACCCAGGCAGATGACTAGCCATCTGACTTAACTAGTTTTTTAACTAGATAACCAGCTGGATAGCCAACTGACTTAATGTGCTGACTTTACTAGCTAGCCTGTCAGTTGCCAGGTGACTTAACTAGCTGACTTAATTTTCTAGCCTGTTGATTGCCAGCTGACTTAACTAGCTGACTTAACTTGCTAGCCACCTGATTGTCAGTTGACATCACTAACTGACTTAACCAGCTAGTCAGCTGGTTAGCCAGCTGCCTTAATTAGCTGGCTATCTTTCTTGCCAGTTGGCTAGCCAATTGACTTACCTAGCTTACTTAAGCTGGCAAGCTGGCTAGCCACCTCACTTAGCTTGTTAGTTATCAATGTAGCCAGCAGGCTAGCCAGCTGACTTAACTAGCTGACTTGAACAACTATCCTGCTGGCTAGCAAGCTGATTTATCTAGCTAGCTACCTACTTAGCCAGCTGGCTAGACAGCTGACTAAACTAGCTGACTTAACAAGCTAGCTAGTTGGCTAGCCAGCTGACTTAACTCGCTGACAACATTAGCTAGCTAGGTAGCTACCTAGTTGTC
>NW_006962103.1:0-761 GCF_000164805.1 Carlito syrichta
AATTTGCAAAAGCCTGAGGGTTTTGCAGAAATAAATATTTCTCGGCTACTCAAAGTAGTCCAAAAGGTTTCTATTAACCGTGACGCTGAAAAACAGAAACAGACAACTCAAGAGACAGATAAAACAGCCAGATGTCAGGCAAAAATATTGGTAAGAGTCCTCCAAACCTCCTAACCTGATTCAAAACTTCTGCACCAGAGAAAAAGGGAAGCTAAAAAAGAGCAAAAGGAAACTGAGCACCCCCTCCAATGGTTAAAACTCAATGTGCATATTGCAGAGAAATTGGTCACTAAATAAATTGCTCCTCACATTAAAAGACTCTTGACAGTTAAGATATTAACACCATGTAAGTTGGCATAGAACACTCCTTTCCTGACAGTTCAAAAACCAGAACTTCTAACTGCCCACCAGGTCAAGACTTAAAAAGCTCAATAAGAGGATTAAAACAATCCCTTCTATTGTTCCCAACCTGTACACATTGCTCAGCCTGCTCCCACTCAACATCAGGTGTACACTGTGCTGGATTTAAAGAATGGCTTCCTTTCATTCCTATCTGGGATACCAGCTGAAAAGGGGTAAGCAAACCCTGATGTCAGCCTAAAGAGAAGCCATTCCCTGAATCCCAATGCCTACCTCAAAAAAAAAAAAAAAAAGGTACAGGAATTCCTGGAGATGGCAGGGTACTGCTGGCTGTGGATTCCAGGATTTGCTGAGATTGCCAAGCCTCTATACACAACCACAATAGGGGATCAGCCCCTAAA
>NW_006962104.1:0-461 GCF_000164805.1 Carlito syrichta
GCCAAGGCCAGCTTTCTGCCCGAGTCTGTGGGCTGAGACCCACCCGGGTATCTCAGCAAGACCTCATCTCTACCCTCCACCCCAAATGATCTGAGCATGGTGGCACATGCCTTTTGTTCCGGATCCTCAGACTGCTGGAGAAAGGCTTGTGGGAGCCTGGTGGGACAAGGCTCTGGTTGCCAGAAGTGAACCACCACCCTCCAGCCTGGGCAACAGAGTGAGACTCCGACTAAAATACAAAATAATAAATGAAAAAAAGAAGAGTATCCATTTGTGTATGGAGTTGGGATCATTGTGGACAGAGATCATTTGGGAAGGAGCCTTAGCCTTGGGCCTTGAATTCCCGAAATGCAGTGAATTGACAGATAATCAAGCTGTGGCTTTGGAAGGATGAGGCAGGGGACTGCTTGACCCCAAGAGTTTGAGACCAACCTGAGCCACATAACAAGACCAAGTCGCTC
>NW_006962105.1:0-627 GCF_000164805.1 Carlito syrichta
ATTACCCTGGTACTAAAGGTATTCCAAGACATTACAAGAAAGGAAAACTACACACTAATATTTCTCATCAACATAGATGAAAAATTTATTAACAAAATATTAGCAAGTCAAATTCATATCTATCTATCTATCTATCTATCTGTCTATGTATCACCACCAAGGAATGCAAGGCTGGTTCAATATTGATAAATCAATCAATGTAATTCTTATTAACAGACTAAAGAACAAAGAAACAAATGATCATATCACAGAGGTGTTACACATTTTGACAAAATCCAATATATACTCTATAAAAAGTAGGAATAGAAGGAAACATCTTTAGCATAGTAAAGGAAATATATGCAAAACCATTAGGAAGCATCACAGATGATAAACATAAAGGTGAAGCAGGGTGCCAACCCCTAATTTTTAAAGTATATTAAAAGATATTAATATATACTAAATAAAATATTTCCATCTTCTCAACATAATTTTAATAGTAAATATTTGAAAAAATTTATAATGGAGAACAAAAAGGAAAATTGCTCTCAATGATCATCAGATTTAATGCATTATCAAATAAGAGCTCACTTTATTTACATGCTGTAGCTGTGAAGATGTTCAAAGATGGTATAGAAGGATATTCAG
>NW_006962106.1:0-786 GCF_000164805.1 Carlito syrichta
GGCCTTCTCAGAACTCAGAAATTTACAAGCCAACTTCAGGACTGATGCCATGTCTGACACCAGCTGTCCTGCTTTTAATTAACAGATTTACTCAAAACAAAGAAGTGGGTGGACTCAAATTCATTTAAAACGATAGCCTGATATCCCTACCTGAAAGTCAAATGAGCATCACCTGCTGGAGATGTACTTGTAAGGGCAAAGGGAATTGTAAAAATTTCAAAGTTTACAGGGAAAAAGGTCAATGTAACCCATACCTGGAATTTCTCTGCAATATGATGCCTGCCTCACACATTTTATCATAGCAGTAACTGAGTGTAAATACTGTAATTTCCACTTTAGAAATAAGGACGCAGACCCAAAGAATGTAAGTACCATTTCCACCATCTCAGGGTCAGTGTGTGTCAGAGCCAGAATGGAAACCCTTGGCCATTTCATGACATCGCCTATGAGGAGACAGTATAGGTAGGACCCAAGTCATTCTGCCGCAGCAAGTTCCCCTGGTTGCTTTCCCCTGACTTATAGGCAGGCTGTCATTCTTTCATCCGACTCTGGAGCCTAGGGACTTCTCACTCTGTGGCAAATGGGACCCCTACACGTCGTCTCACTTTTTATCTGAACCCTAGATTTCTGGTCTTTTGGGACCAGAAAATATGCTTTTCACCTCCGTAAGAGGGAGAAATAATTGCTGTGTGCAATACTCTACCACTTCCTAAGCAAGGTGGATTCTGAGTACCATCCCCCCCAGACCCTACCTTGAAAAATTACCTGTTTGGATGTGAGGATCTA
>NW_006962107.1:0-454 GCF_000164805.1 Carlito syrichta
AAGAAATTCAAGCCTAACATTCAGCCATCAGTTGGTACTAGTAATGAAGGGGACTTTGTTTACAAATCTGGTACTGCCCTCCTACCTGCCAATATCCCCAAGACCACCCCTCTGCCTCCACACAAAGTCCAACAATAGTGTTAAGTTGAACTTGGCATATAGGAAATAAAGCACCTTGGAGACATTATGGATGCTCTGGCACTAATTTTAATGTGTGATATGAATAGACAGTCCCTTTAAAACATAACTCTGACCAAATTACACTGCTACTCAAGAAAACTGTCCTGATGTGTGTGAAGTCATCATTCTTAACCTGTTATTTAGAAGCCTCCATGTGTGGTTTAAACTTGTCCGTTGCACCCAGAATGACTCTCCAGAGGAGTTCCGGCCTGCATGAAGGCTCTTTGTTTGCTGATTGCACCCCAACTTCTCTATGGCTCTGGTCACACCATCC
>NW_006962108.1:0-438 GCF_000164805.1 Carlito syrichta
ACTCTTTTCTTTGTTGTCTTTAAAAATCAGTGTGTGTTCTACACAGAATCCCCATACAAGGCAAATTGGGAACTAGAACCTTCCATTTGAGTGGTTTTGCTTGGATGCCTCCTCCCATTGGGTCTAGTCTGGATGCTTGAGAGAAGTGACCACCACATTCACTGTGGAAACCAGAGATGAGCAGCGAATTATTGCCTGAAAATGGGGTCATTTCAGTGATGCTGGTGCCCTGGTCATCACTGCAGGGATCACCAGCATTCTTAAGATCCTTATCAACAGGTGATACATTTCCAAATGCCCACTGTGAGTTTTTGAACCCTTTAACTCACTGATATATTGATATATTGTAGCACAAAGTCAATACAGCCAGTAGCTAGAAAAGATGACCTGGAGTCAGCCTAGACTTCATGGGTTATGGGCAAATTTGGTCACAAGACT
>NW_006962109.1:0-5123 GCF_000164805.1 Carlito syrichta
GGCGGTGCGATGTGTAATGGCTGTCTCTGTGCTGCAGCTGCCTTGAAGGAGGTGGCTGCTTGGCTGCCTCGGAGGAGGTGGAGGAGGCAGCAGTAGCTCAGCTGCCTCAGAGGAGGGGTTGGCGGCACTTCCGCTGCCTCAGGGCACAGCAGCACCCTGCTGCCTTAGAAGGGGTGCGGCGGCAGGTCCGTTGCCTGGGGGGTGGTGGCGGCTCCGCTGCCTCAGATGGGGGATGGTGGCGGCTCTGCTGCTTTGAAGGGGGAGGACCCGGCGGCTCCGCTGCATTGGGGGAGGCCGTGGCTCGCCCCAGGCACTGGCGATGTGATGTGGAATGGCTGCTGGCTGGCGCGGCAGCAGCTGCAGCCACCACAGTAACTGCCCAGACCTTGGTGATGCCTCAGCAAAGTCGGCCGTTGAGCTCCGTTTGAAGAGTAGGCTGCAGACAATGGGATCTGCAACCTCTGGGGAGAGAATCAGAGTCTCTTTGCGTTCTCCTCGGTGGAGAGTTTCACAGACAGAGCTGCCCCATCGCCATCTTGCCCTGGACTCGATTACTGTGCAGGAGGGGTGCCCTTGGCGCTGGTGAACGAGGAGGAGGCGGAGGAGGCCATGTTGTGGGGCAGCTGTGGCTCACAAATTAGTTTCTTAGCATCAAAACATTTTCAGGGACATCGCAAGGTAAATGGCATGATATGTATCCTTTCATCACATCAAAACTAGAAAATTGCACAAAATAAATGAAACAACTTCTTTTGCACATTGGACAATAGACACCTCAGAACTGTGAAACTAGAGAGTGAAAACAAGCTAGGGGATTTCTACAATCACCTTGAACTTCTACCTGGAGGACTTTCTAGTTTGATATAGGAAGGGGATTGCGAAACAGAGCACAGGGATCATACTGAGTTGAGAAAACAAAGATCAGAGTTTCCTGACATCGAGGAAACTGGAAAGTATGGGGCATAGAACCAGTGACAAAGGAGGAACATAGAAAAAGTTTCCAGAAATATACGTAGGGGAACTCCTGTATTTGGAGCTCAATAAGAGAGAGAGAAAAAATCCACAATTCCAGTCAAAGATTGGCTTAAAAAAACTATCAAGTGGGTTATTCCCGGAACTCACACAATCCAGGGAGATTATAGGGAAGACCCCAGAAGGGTCACAGTTTGGTAGCAGAGATAAACTAGAATGGATTCTAAAACCACTCTAACAAAGTAACTGATTTTACTTTACTTACAAATCCTTAAGTAACTTAATGTTCTGCAGGGAAAATGCTCAATGTTCTTTGAAAGAAGATAATAAAATTCACCATATAGTAACATAAAATTTAACAGTATTCAACTTTAAATAAATAAATAGATATGTGAAGAAGTAGAAGAGTGTAACCCATATGCAGAGGATAAATCTGAAAACAGAAACAGACCTAATGAGCAGAAAAAAAGTATAAAACCTTTTATAAGAATATTTAGTATACATAAAATTAGGATAGAAAAGAAATATTAATAAAAATTTTAGAGATGAAAAATATTTCTTAATTTTAAAATTTACTGAATGGAATTAATAATAGGTGGACGTTGAAGACATAGCAAAAAACAAAAGAACAACAACAAAAATGACAATTTTAGCAAAGAGATAGGAAACAACCTGGAAAAAAAGAAAACAGAGCAACAGTGATACTTGATAAAATTGCAAGTGGTCTAACATGCATTAATAGGAGACTCTGAAGTTTAAGACAAAGTCAGTTGTAAAAAGACATTAACATTTTATAATTTTACAGAGTATAAATTGACAAGTCCAGTAGGCTTAATGAGCCCAAAGTGAATAAACATTCAAATAAAAAAAAGAAACCTCAGGGACATAATAATCATTGATAACTATTAATGATACATAAAAATATGTAAATATGCTTAAAGATAAAAAGCACATTAAGTACAGAGGAACAAGAAAATTATGACCACAGAGGTCTTATATGTAAGCCAGAAGACAATGGACTGACATTTTTTAAACTATAAATCTAGAAATACATAAACAGCTAAAAGACTTTTAAAAAGTAAGACAAAATAATGAGTTTTCTTAGGCAAATTGAATCTTGAAAATTACTAACAATTCCATACTAAAAGAAGTGAGTCCAGGTGTGTTGGTTCATCCCTGTAATCCCAGCACTTTAGGAGGCTGAGGCAAGAGGACTGCCTGAGCCCAGGGGTTTGAGACCTGCCTGGGCAACTTGCCAAGACCTCATCTCTACAATATATCAAAAAATTAGCCAGGCATGGTGGCACATGCCTATAGTTCCCAGCACATCGAGGTTGCAGTAGCCATGAGTGTGCCACTATGCTCCAGGCTGGATGACAGAGTGAGATTTCACCTCAAAATGAGAAATGAGGAAAGAAATGGTATAGGTTGAAGAAAATTGAACCATGTGGAAATATAGATGCTCACAACCAATGAGGAGAGTTAAAAATGGAAACATGTGGACAAATGCAAAAGCTATATTCTACTTTTAAAATTACTTGCAAGATAATTGTTTAAGAAAGAAAATAAATATTGATACATAGAAACAACATGGTTGAATCTCAAAATAATTACACTGACCAAAAGAAGCTGGACATAATAGAATACATGTTATATGACATTTATAGGTAGTTTACACTTTGCCCGATAGTCTAGGACTATAAAATGTAGTGAAAACTGAAACCATGCAAAGTGATTTTGGTAATTAATGAGGAAACTTATGACTATTATGTGACCTCTAAAAATTTTTGACAAAACATTAATAATTAACTTACTTTTGCTTGTAAATATATAAAGAAATAGGAATGCAAAAACTAGTATTTAGTACATTGTAATTTAACATTAAAATGGTAGAATTCAAGTGTTTTACTTTGTTAAAAAAAGAGAACAACTTTTCAACAGTACTTTTCTTCATGCTGTAATTTACAATATGAATGAGCATTTTTCAAAGTCTTGAATTGCCATACTTCTTTCTAAGTTTGGATCAGAGTTTAACATTTTATCCATCCTTTTGTCATTGTCATGAAATCTTTCCAAGACTTTCATGTGAAGATTTTGCTGCCAGAATTATTTTCTGTGGGACTTTGTCATTCTTTTCACTACAAACAATTTCTTCATTTATGTCAATAAGTTCACCTTCACTAAATTCTTCTGACTGCATATGCAGAGTTTCTTACACTTCACCAGCACCAGCAGGAAGCAGTCATATATTTATTCTATTTCTCAATTTTACATTGACTTAATTTTACTTCTAGCTTTATCACTTTTTTATTTCTTTGCTGCACATCATCTGAATTTGCCCATATTGCTCTTTGATAATTCATATTTGCACAATGTCACACAGGCTTATTACTAAGAGACAAGAAGGTAATGTAATCATGGGCGGAGCTGTCTGTGCATGAGCTGAATAACATGTACAGTGGCCAGTCACTAACAGACTTTGAGAAGTCTGAGGTGACTAGCCACTGATTATGATGCAAATTTGTTATTTACATAGTGATTTATGGACTTAAAAGCTAGCAGCAAAGTTTATACTTTATGCAATTACTCACAGTTAATATATTGTGGTAATTGAACTTGGAACAATGTTGTTGGGGACCTGGTGTTATTAACTAAACTATGGTGACTGAAATTCATGCATATCGGTAGCATGGAAAGCAAGCACTGCCTATATATTGAATTATGGAAAAGACAAATCTAATCTACAGTGACAAAAAAGTAGATTAATGGATGACTGGCACTTGGGGGTGGGAGATGGGGAATAAACAAGAAGGACAAGAGGAAAATTTAGGGGGTGATAGAAATGTTCTGTTATCTCTAGATTTTAATTGTGAGGTATTTACCTGGATGTATATATTAGCCCCCAAATCATCATACTATACAACTTAAAGTGGTTGCATGTTATTGTAGGTCAACTATACTTTAAAAAAATCAATTAAAAAAAAAGACCAGCACTAAAGTCAACTGTAACAAAACTGGATATGAAACTTTATCCAAAACTGAATTAAAAATAAAGCCACTATTTTCAAATTAAAGTTACAAACTAAAAACAAATTTTTTAAAAATTCCTAGGAAAAACTTAGGTTGTCATGAATTTTTTTTTGCTGAACTTGATGTACCAATGTTAAATGCTTGGCATAACTTGCCTGTAAAATCATCGAGTCTGATTTTTTGTGGATATATTTAAACAAATAGTTCAAATTATTTAATAGTCACAAGTCTATATTCTATTTTAACTCAATATTGTTAGGATGTTTTCTAGGAAGTTGCCTCTTTTGTCTAGGTTTACAAATGTATTGTCATAAAGTTACTTAATAATATTTATCTTTCATCTTCCTGATATTGTGAATGTATGCTTTTCCTTTTTTAAAAAAACATCAGAATTTTCTTTATCTTTTACTTGTCTTTTAAAAGAAACAAGATTGATTATACTGAAGTTCTCACTTTTTTTCATTTCTACTTCAGTGGTTTCCATTCCTTATTTTGTTTTCTTTCTTATACCTTATATTATAACTTATTTGATTATTCTTTCTCTAACCTTCTTGAACAGCTTTATTGATATGTGATTGATGTACAATAAACTGGGCATTTTTAAAGCACCCTATTTGATAAGTTTTTACATCTGTGTACACCGGGAGAAATATCACCACAGTCAAGATAATGAATATATCTCTTATCTCCCAGGAAGTTTCCTTTCCTGTTTTCCACTTCCTCTTTCCTGGCCTTCCCCTTTTTCCATCCTCAGGCAGCCATTGATCTACTTTCTGTCACTGTGGATTCATTCCATTCTGTAAAATTTTATACAAATGACATTCTACAGTACTCTTTCTTGCCAGGCCCTCCTGAATGTAGCCTGCTGCCTAACTGAACAGTGAGGGATGAATGAAGGAAGACAGGAATCTTGTCATTGTCCCTTCTGGCTGTAGAGTAGTAGCTCCAAAGTAGGATAATTGTGCCCCCCAACCCCCAGGGGATGCTTGGCAATATTTGGAGACATATTGATTGTCACAACTCAAGGTTTACAGGCTGCCATTAGCATACCATGTGTAGAGGTCAGGAATGTGGCTAAGCTATAGAGCACAAGACAGCTAACTCTCTACAGTGAAGCACTA
>NW_006962110.1:0-364 GCF_000164805.1 Carlito syrichta
GAAAGAAAACTGAAATGACTTTATTAATATTGAAATATATTTCAGGGTAAAGGATATTAACAGGAATAGAAAGGTAATGTTACCATAATAAAAGTACACAATTTTAATGCTTATGCACAGAACAGAGCTCAAAAGATATAAGGCAAAGCATAGCTGGATTCCTAGGGAATGTAGAAAAATTTATCATTATTGAAAGATTTCAATACTTGTATAATGAATACAAAAATAGCAAATCAGATAGAAAAACTAAGAACATTATCAACCAACATGATTTAATTGACTTTGCTAGGACACTCCATGTGAATTTGCAAATCATGGATCAAAATAGATTATATTCTGAACCATTAAACAAAGGTCTCATTAA
>NW_006962111.1:0-331 GCF_000164805.1 Carlito syrichta
AAGTGCCGAGTCCTATTTCTTTTGTCTTCCACATAGGCTTCTAACAGGATCACTCATGAATTGTCCTTTATTTCTGCCATTTTTGAAGCTCTGTGACACCAGAGGGCCTTGGCATTGTCTGTTTCTATTCCTGTCATAGTAAAAAAATGAGATGAAAAATGCACATCTTAATACTATGACTTTGAGGGGACACTTTACTTTTTCCTATTAGTAATACTTAATCATCTTGCTTCTCCCAAGTGTAAAAAGTTCTGAAAAATGTATTCCTTGAATGGCTGTCTGATTCTTAGCAACAAATCTACACCACAGAAGGAAGCGTGACTCCTTGGAT
>NW_006962112.1:0-1061 GCF_000164805.1 Carlito syrichta
TCCCTGGACTTTCCTGGTGGAAGGTCCTCGGTGCCAAGTCAGAGGGGAAGATTTCTCACTGGAGAGGAAAGCTGGCAGGAACCTGGCCAAGGAAACTTGGGAACTCCTGCACCAAAGCGGGGACAGCCATTGGGGGAGGTTGGGGTTGGAAGTTGCCAAGCTTGGGGGACCCTCATATATAGGCACGGCTGGGATGGGACAGACTGAGGGCAGAATGTTTCCAGGAGAATGGATTTCTTTCTTTCTTTCTTTTATTTCCTCACTAGGTTGATCAGGCTCCCAAACCTCCCAAATCTGGCCATCCTTTCAGCCTGAGCTTCCCAAACTGCTCTGATCACATGCTTTCAATTTGGTCAACATCCTGGTCTTCCTGTCGGATCTTTAACTCTGGGCCGGAGGTGATCCTCCCGCTGAGCCCTGCCCTCACCCAAGGTTTTCTGGGGTTGCTTGGGGTTGAGGTGGGTAATTGCTGTGGTGTCCAGACTGGTCTCAAGCTCCCAGGCTCTAGCCATTTTTCCAACTCGTCCTCCCCTTAATACTGAGGAGACAGGCGTGAGTCGCCCAGACGGCCCCATCCCTCTCGAAAGTTTGAGAGTCATGCTCTCCCTTTCCCCAATACAGCTTCTGGAAGGAGCGAGCAGATCCACCCTGGGGAAAGAGGTGGGCAGAGGTGTGGGCACCCTGGTGGAGACACCCCACTGTGAGAGGTGCTCCCCATGGGGCGGGCTCAGCAGGGGAATCCAGGCTCCTCTCCATGATCCCAGGTCATCAGAAGGGAGTGGGCCTCGACCTCAGTCCCTGAGTAGGGTGTGGATGCTGGGAAGAAGGGCTCACACCAGTCATCCCCGTGAACTAGGAGGCCATGATGAGAGGATGGTATGAGCCCCCAAGTTCGAGACCAGCCTGATCACCTTGATGAGACCTTGTCTTTACAAGAAGTCTAAAAAATTAGCCGAACATGGTGGTGCAAGTCTGGCATTCCAGCCACTCGATAGGCCATAGTGGGATGTATACTGGAGTCCAGCCATGGAGGCTGCAGTGGCCAAGAGCGGGCCCCTGCG
>NW_006962113.1:0-327 GCF_000164805.1 Carlito syrichta
ATAGACTGATGGCTATCCAGGAGACTTAACTAGCTACCTACCTACATTTCCTGCTGGCTTGCCAGATGATTTAACTACCTCACTACCTAGCTAAACAGCTAGCCAGCGAGCTGAATTAAATAGGTGATTTAACTTGCTAGCCAGCTAGCTAGCCAGCCTACTTACTAGCTAGCTAACCTGCTAGGCAGCTGGTTTGCCAGCTGACTTAACTAGCTAGCCAGTTGACATATCTAGCTGACTAAACTAGCTAGCCAGCTGGCTGGCCATCTGAATTAACTAGCTGACTTCACCAGCTAGACAGATGGCTAGCCAGTTGATTTAACTAAT
>NW_006962114.1:0-306 GCF_000164805.1 Carlito syrichta
GGTTGGTTAAAAAAAGGAAAAAATGAAAGAATTAGTATTCAATTTTTTGATGTGAAGTTCAGCCAAATCTTTCTTTCAGTTTCTGACTTGAGTTCTCACTGTTGCTCAGGATGGAATGCAGTGGCAAGCTCAAGGCCACCGCAGCCTAGACTACTCGACTTAGGTGATCTCTCCACCACTCCCTCCAATTAGCTGGAATGATAGGTGTGTGCCAACATGCCCAACTAATATTTTGACTTTAGAGACGAGGACTAACCAAATTGCACAAACAGGTCTCAAACACCTGTTCTCAAGTAATCCTCTCAC
>NW_006962115.1:0-3617 GCF_000164805.1 Carlito syrichta
AGTTTTTACATCTATTGATGTATTTAATGACAGTTGTGGTCTTGTGAATATTGAACCAGCCCTAAATCCTGGGGATGAAGTCTACTTTGTCATGGTGGATAATTTTTGAGATGTGTTTTTGGATCTGATTTGCTAGAATCTTATTGAGGATTTTTGCATCTATGTTCATAAGGGATATTGACCTGTACTTCTCTTTCTTTGTTGAATCTTTACCCAGTTTGGGTATCAGTGTAATGTTAGTTTTGTAAAATGATTTGTGGAGAATTCCATCTTTCTCAATTGCCTGGAATATTTACAGTAGGAATGGTATCAGCTCCTCCTTGTACTTTTGTAGAATACTGCTGGAAAGCCATTCAGTCCAGGGCTTTTTTTTGTAGGTAGTTTTCATATGACAGAGTCAATTTCCTGGGTTTTTATTTGCCTATTTAGTGTCTCAAAGTCTTCTTGTTTTAACAAGGGGAAGTTGTGTGATGTCAGAAAGTCCTCCATTTCATCTAGGTTATCAAGTTTGTTTCCATATAGGTGAACATAATAATCTCTGTAATCCTTTGTATTTCTTCAAGGTCAGCTGGGATTTGATCTTTGGTATTTCTGATTATGTTTATTTGTGCTTTCTCTCTCTTTTTCTTGGTTATTCTGGCTAAGGGTCTATCAATCTTGTTAGTTCTTTGAAAGAAGCAGCTTTTTGTTTTGTTGATGTTTTCTATAATATTTTTGTCTTCCATGTTCCGTATTTCGGCTCTTATTTTTGTGATTTGGATTTTTCTGCTAAAGTTGGTGTTTTGGTGTCTTGTTAGGTTCTCCACTTGTGATCTTTCCATTTTCTTGATGTGTGCTTATAGAGATATAATTTCCCCTTTTAGAACTGATTTCATGGCAGCCCGAAGGTTTTGGTAAGATGTTTCTTCATTTTCATTTGTTTCCAGGAATCTTTTAATTTCTTCTCTGTTTTCAGTGTTGACCCAGTCATTGTTCAGCATCATGCTGTTTAGTGTCTATGTCTTTTTTGTGGGTTTTGGGGAAATGTTGTTGGTTTTGATATTTATTTTTATTCCACTGTGGTCTGAGAATGTGCATGGCAAGATTTCAACCTTATGATTTATGCTTGATTTATGGCCAAGGATGTGATCAATCTTGGAGTATGTTCCATGTGGTGATGAGTTGAATGTATATTCTGTGGTTGTTGGGTAGAATAATCTGTAAGTATCTACTAAGTCCATTTGGTCAAGAATCAAGTTTAGGTTCTGGATCTCCCTGTTGATTTTTTGCCTTGATGATCTATCTAGGGATAGATAGTCAGTGGGGTTTTCAAGTCCCCTGCTATAATAGTGTTGAGTCAATATATATTTTTTAGTTTATTTAGTAGTTACTTTATAAATGCTGGTGCTCCTGTGTTGGGTGCATGTAAGTTTAGGATGAATATTTCTTATTGATGGATTGAACCGTTTATCATTATGCAGTGTCCTTTTGCATCTTTTTAAATTTTTGATAACTTAAAGGTTGTTTTGTCTGATATTAAGATTGCAACTCCTGCTTTCTTTTGTGTTCCATTTGCCTGGAAACTCATTTTCCATCCTTTAACTTTGAGTCTGTGTGTGTCCCTTATAGTGAGATGAGTCTCCTGGATGCAGCAAATAATGGGGTCATGGTTTCTTATCCAGTCCACCATTGTGTGTCTTTTCAGTGGTGTATTTTGTCCATTCACATTCAGGCTAATTATTTGAATGTGATTGCTTATCCCTGTCATGAGATTCTTATAAATTTTTTTTTCTTTGCTTGTTTTGTTTTGGCTTTGGGGTTAATGTATGCATGTGTTTTCAAGTTTCTTGTGCTATATTCTCTATTGATTCTGTGCTCTGCTCTTCTCTTGGGAAGTGTATGGTGATTCTTTGTTTTCTTTCTTCTGTGCTTAATACCTTTTTAAGTGTTTCCTGTAGAGCTGGTCTGGAAGCTGCATAATCTCTTAGGGATTGGATATCTGGGAAGGATTTTAATTCTCCATCACTGATGAAGCTGAGTTTGACTGTATAGGAAATTCTTGGTTGAAATTACTTGTCTTTGAGGACTTGAATATATGGCTCCAGTCCCTTCTTGCTTGTAGTGTTTCTGCCAATAGGTCTGCTGCTATTTTGACTGGTTTTCCCCACTAAGTAGTCTGACCTTTCTCTCTTGTTGCCTTTAGGATTTTTTCTTTTTCTTTTATGCCTACTTTGTGTAGGCAAATTACTATGTGTCTAGGGGTTGATCCTCCCATATGATATCTTGTGTGGTTTCTCTGTATCTCTTGTGCTTGACTGGTCACATCTCTGGTGAGATGGGGAAAGTTTTCTTGGATTGCCTCCTGAAATACTTATTCCAAGTTTTTCTCATTTTCCCTTTCTTCTCCTGGGGTGCCAATCAGGTGTTGGTTCAGCCTCTTGATATAATCACACATCTCTTACAGGCTTTGTTCTTTCTTTTTTGTTTTTCTTTCTTTTTTTTTTTTTGAATTGGAGTCTCACTCTGTCACCCAGACTGGAGGACAGTGGCATGCTCCCGGTCACCACAACCTCAACCTGCTGAGCTCTGGTAATCCTTCTGTCTCAGTCTGCCAAGTAGCTGGAACTACAGGCATGCACTGCCATGCCCAACTAGGCTTTGTTCTTTCTTTCTGGGTCTTCTTTCTGTGTTTTTTACAGATCAGGTTAATTCCATGTTCTGGTCTTCAAGTTCTGAGATTTTTTTTTCAGCTAGATTAATTCTGCTTTCCATGCTAGTCATCTTGTTTTTTTATTTCCTGGATGAAATTTTTATTGCCAGAATCTCTGTTACAAGTTCTTTCAATGTTGCATCTTGTCTTTTTTGAGGCTTATTCACTCTTTCCAACCATTCTCTGATCCCTGTCATATTCTGGGGCCAGTCATTCCTGTCTTCCATTGTTTGGGCACCAAGGTCTGATTTCTCAGGAATTTTATCTTTGGTAGACTTGGAATTGCCTGAGGTCTTCCTTTGACTTTTCCTCATTTGTGACAGATCTCTTGTTTTTTTCTTTAGTTCTGTTATTCAGTGTCAGTGGGAGAGGCTTTCCCTTCTGATGTTTGCTCAGTCCTCTATTCTTCCCTGATCTGGGCTCTGGATTTGTTCTATTTTTAAATAGGATGGTGGATGGGAAGTTTTGCTGTCTCTTGTAGTTTTTGAAATCTGAGTAAAGTGGGGGATGGGATGCTAGGAATCAGATGCTACTTGCAAATTGAAATGTTCACTTATTGTGGCATGTTTTCCCTGAGATCCATTCCCCACCACCACTCTGTATGATCATGCAAAGCAGAAACCAACCCACACTACAAAACAATCTGCAATGACAACCAAGTGAGACAAAACAAACCACAGCAACAGAAAAACCCCAGGCAAACTAAACACACACACACACACACACACACACACACACACCTAGAACAAAGTGAATAGAGAAGGAAGAGAAAAAGACCAAAGGGGAGAGAATAAGACAAAAGAGAGAGAGAAAAAAGGGGTATTCAGGTGGAACCTCTCACATATATTGACACACCCCTTAAATTATAAAAAAAAAGAATATAAAAAAACACCAGAAGAACAAAGCAGCAAAAACCAACAACAAAATC
>NW_006962116.1:0-734 GCF_000164805.1 Carlito syrichta
CATGGAGTATTTCTTTTACTATGTCTGGGTTACTTACCATAACAATCTCCAGGTTCATCCATGTTGTCACAAAGGCAGAATCTCCTTATATGTGCACACACACGACGGGGGTAGGGGCAAAAATCCGGAATTTACCTAAAAATTGTGTATTTATTCTTACATGTTTAAACTTCAGTCACCTTCAAAGTAATCGCCATTTGATCCATACATCTATGATGCTTTTTCCATTGCTCAAAACAGTTTTTGAACTCATCAGTGTTGATGCTTTTTAGTGCTTCTGCCATTTTTTTCCCACCTCTTCCACATCAGCAAAACGTTTTCCTTTAAGGATTTTTTTTCATCCAGGGGGAAAAAACAAACAAACAAAAAAATCACTCAGGGCAAGATTTGGTGAATAGGAAGGGGGGGGCATGGAGGTCATGCCATTTTTGGTAAAAAAAAAAAAAAAACAAAAAAACAGCTGCTGAACACTCAGCACAGTGTGGGTAGGTGCATTCACAAATTACTCATCATGAAACAGGTAAACATGTTGAATCTCCAAAAAATATTCAGTGAAGCCTAACGAAGCCTCTCACAATGCTAGCTACTACACTGATGCCATTGGGTTCCTAGAACACTTCCCTAGCAGGGAAAGCCTGTACTACAAGGGGCCTGACCTCCAACAAAAACCTCCAATTTCTTTTGGGTCCTCTCTTGCATATATGTACAATGTATATATAGGTGTGTGTCTGTGT
>NW_006962117.1:0-4133 GCF_000164805.1 Carlito syrichta
CTGTGCTCATGCAATCCTCCCTCCTCGGATCCCTGAGTGGCTGGAATCACAGACCTGTATCACCACACCCGGCTAATGTTTGGATTTCTTATTGATGGAAGGGATAAGTTCTTGTCCTATATCCCAGGCTGATGTCGGAACTTCAGGCTCAGGTCGTCCGATCGCCTGGGTCTCTGTGGGGCTGGGATGCCAGACTGAGACCCTGAGTCTGGCCTCTGGCTTTGGTGGTGGTGGTGCTTGGTATTATTTTTCTCAGACAGAATGCCACTCTGTCTCCCAGACCGGAGCACAGGGACCACTCTCTGCTACCACAGCCTCCACCAGAGGGCCACCAGCGATCCATGCCTCATGGCCTCCCAAGTGGCCGGATGACAGGTGTGCATCACCATGCTCGGCTCATTTTTTTGTCTTCTTGTGGAGACACTGTCTTAACAAGTTCCCTGTGCTGGTCTTGAATGCGGGTCTCAGATCTTTCAGAGTGCCTTGGCCTCCCAGAGTGCCAGGATGAGGGCATGAGCCCCCACTCCTGGCCTACACACTTTTTCAGGGCCCAACCACAAGGTCCACTCCCTTCCTACAGCTCGGGACACCAGAGTTTGACCATAGTCGTCCGCCAAATTCTTCCATGGAGAGACCCTGTGCAGAGCGTGTCTGACCCTGGTGCCACCACTCCACTGACCTCATTCCCTAGGTTCAATCCCCTCCATTATCCCAGGGACCACCATGGGGAAAGGGAGGGCTTTACTCTCAAATCTACATGGGGGCAGTGATAGTCAGGTGACTCACACCTGTCTCCTTGGCTTTTGTTGAGGCCAAGACAGGAAGATGGCCAGAGCCCAGGAGCTCAAGACCAGGTTGGACACCATAGGAATCCCTCAACTCCACCCCAAGCAAAACCCAGAAAAACTTGGTTGAGGCCAGTCCTCGGCAGGAGGATCGCCTCTGGTGAGAGTTCAAGAAAAGCTAAAAAGACCAGGATTTGGACAAAATGGAAAGGCTGTGATCGCAGCAGTTTTGGATGCCCACCCTGAGAGGATGGCCCGAGTTGTGTGGTTTGAGAGCACCCTGAGCAACCTAGTGAGGAAAAAAAGAAATAAACAAGGAAAGTAAGTAATCAATTCTCCTGCAAACATTCTGCACTCATTCCATCCCCCCTGCCACCCTAATTGTGAGGGTCACCCATGCTTGGCAATTTCCAGTTCCAGCCTCCCCAATGGCTGCCCCCTTTGATGCGGGAGTTCCCGAGGCTCCCTTTCCGGGTTTCTTCAAACTGTCCTCTCCGAGGTGAGAAATGTGCCCCTGGCAGGCCGACCCTCGGACTTGGCAATGAGGTCCTTCCACCAAGAAAGGTCAGGGACACATCCCTCACCCAGGGATATTTCTTCCACCCAATCCCATTTTTTGGCTCCAAAGCCAGTCTCCCTGTGAACACACCACAAGCAGTTGAGAATCTGTGTACAATTCTGATATTTTTGGAGACAGGGTCTGCCTCTGTGGCCCATGCTGGGGACCAGGGACACGACTGTCCTTCACTGCCAGCCTCAAATTCGTGGGCCCTGGCAATCCTTCTGCCTCAGTGTCTAGAGTGGCCTGAATGACAAACACCTCAATCCCATACCCCCTGTTTGGATGGGTGCTAGATGGGGTTTCCCTGTGTTTTCCGGGTTGGCCTTGGGCTCCTGGGCTCCAGTCATCCTCCTGCCTTGGGCTCCCAGATTGCTGGGATTCCAGGCGTGGGCCACCATGCCAGGACTTCAGGTTCATTTTCAATGAAGGAACGAGGTAGGGCTTGGGGGCTCAGCCTCATCATCCCAGCCCTTTTGGTAGGCGAAGGGGGATGATGGCTGGAACCTGAAAGCTGAGACCCAGAGTGCAACTCGGCAATACCTCGTCTCTACCCTCCATCTCAAATGAGCCAGGCCTGGTGGCATGTGCTTATCATTCCGGCATCCCAGAAGGCCGGGTCAGGCGCACTGGAGCCCTGCATATCAAGGTTGCAGTGGCCAGGAGTGAGCCCCCTCCCTCAAGTCTGGGTGATGGAGAGAGACTCCAACTCAAAAAAAAAGGAAAAAATGGGAAAAAAAGAAGAGCATTCATTTGTATATGGAGTTGGGATCATTGTGAACAGACAGAGATCATTTGGGACAAAGGCCACAGGCTTGGGCCTAGAGTTCCCAAAAGATTGTGAATTGGCAGACAATCGGGCTGTGGCTTTGGGAAGCTGAGACGGGGGATCACTGGAGCATGGGAGTTTGAGACTAACCTGGGCCACGTTGTGAGACCTCTTCGCTCCCCTGAACACAAACACTGGAGTTACGAGTGGTGGCGCCTGCAGTCCTGCCTACAAGGGATGTGTTGGTCTCTCTCCCAGGGTGTTCCTTTGTGTTGCCCCAGCCAACAGAATGTGTGAGTCCAAGCCAGGCACCGTGGATCACGGCTGTCAGCCCTGCACCCAGGAAGGCCATGGTGAGAGGTTGCCTGAGCCCAGGATTCGGAGATCAGCCCAGGCATCGTGGCCAGACCTCAATTCGGTGTAAGATCCCCAAATTCGGGTCATGAGTGATGGCCCATGGAGTCCCAGCTGCTCAGCAGCTGAGTCGGGAGGACTGCCTAAGCCCAGAGGTCTAGGCACTGGGAGCAATGATCATGACCCTGCACCTTATTTCGGCACATGGAGACTCCAGCTGCACAAAAGATGCCTCCCACATGCGTCACGGTGGGCATTCATTGCTCCCCAGGGAAAAGTTTGCATGGGCAGGGAACGATTGTGTGATCGGTAGGGGAAGGACCCCTCCCCATGCCCAAAGGTGAAAGATAGGGTGACCAGAACGAGGACTGGTTGCGTTGTTGCCTGACTTCCTTGATCACTCTGTGCCCAATGACTTCCCTAGCTGAGGGTCGTCTGTTCTGTGAGCTCACACACGTCTTTCCTGTGGGGCACAAATGTGGAGGGTGGAGGCAGACCCTCTGGGGTGTGTGGCCGGTTGTGTGGGATGTACTTGTCTGGTGGCCACCCTTGAAATCACCCATGAATGACAGGTCAGTAAGTGCATTTTCCTCTCCCATCCCTGAGGGTGATACCTCCCACTGGGTGGCAGGGGTGGTGGTGGTGATTATTTTATTTGGAGTCGAATACCCGTCTGCAAGACTTGAGTGCAGGAGCACACATTCAGCCACCATGGATTCCACTGGGTGAGCTGAAGCAATCCTCTCTCCTCCATCCCCAGAGTGACTGGACCCACAGGCCTGTGCCACCACACACAGCTAATATTTGGATTTATTTTTGATGGCCGATATGAGGTCTCTCACTTTGTCCAGGATGGTGTTGAACCCATAGGCTCCTGCTGCCCACTCGCCTGGGCCTCCTAAGGGTCAGAATGCCAGGTTGAGCCCCTGAGCCCTATGTGTGGTTGTGGTGGTGGTGGTGGTTGGTATTATTACTCTGAGTCAGAGTCCCACTCTGTCATCCAGGCCATAGCACTGGGGCCCGCTCTCGGCCACTGTGGCCTCCACTGGCTGGGCTCCTGCAATCATACTGCAACAACCTTGCTAGTGGCCAGATCGAAAGGCCTGCACTATCAAACTCGGCTCATTTTTTGGCTTTGTAGAGACAAGGTCTCGCCAAGGTGCCAGGGCTGGTCTTGAACTCCGGAGCTCAGGCCATCCTCTAACCTTGGCCTACCAGAGTGGCAAGATGACAGGCATGATCCACTATGTCCAACCTCCACACCACTCTTGGGGACCACCGCAAGGCCCACTCCCTTTCAAAGACCCGGGACCCCAGAGAGGGTGGTCGGATTTGCCCACAGAGTTCTTCATGGGGGGAGCGCCTGGTACATGGGTGTGTCTCTGCCAGGGTGACCACCCTTTATACCACCTTGTTCCCCAGGGGGGATCCACTCATCCCTCACATAGGGCACCTCAGTTAAAGGAAGGGCATGACTCTCAAACTTTCGATGTGGCAGGGATGGCCAGGCAAATCATGCTTGAATCCTCAGCACTCTGGGAGGCTGAGATGGGAAGATGTACAGAGCCCGGGAGCTCGAGACAAGGTTGGACACCATAGTAAGCCACCATCTTGACCCAAGCAAAACATAGAAAACCTTGGGTGAGGGAAACCTTCGGGGGGAGGA
>NW_006962118.1:0-4657 GCF_000164805.1 Carlito syrichta
TTTTCTTATAGTATTACGATAATTGTTCAAGGTCCGGTAATGAGTGAGAACATGTGATATTCAGTTCTTTGTTTCTGTGAAAGATCACTCAGTATTATAGACTCTAAGTCCATCCAGGATGCTGTTCATGATTTCGTTCTTCTTTATGGCTGTGTAATGTTCCATCATGTATATATACCATATCTCTTTAATCCAGTCCTCTGATGGGCAGCATGGTTAGTTCCACGTTCTTGCAGTTGTGAACAATGCTGCAATAAACATACGTGTGCAGGTATCTTTTTTATACAGTGATTTGAGTTCTTCCAGGTATATTCCCAGAAGGGGGATGGGGGGTCATATGGAAGGTATATTTTTAAATCTTTTAGTAATCACCACACTGTTTTCCATAGAGGTTGTACTAGTTTGCATTCCCACCAACAGTGTAGAAGTCGTACACTTTTTGTCACATCTTCACCAGTATCTGTTGTTTCTTGTCATTGATGATGGTCATCCTGACTGGAGTTAGGTGGTATCTCAGCATGATTTTACTTTGCATTTCTTTGATGACGGTGAGGCTGAGCATTTTTTCATGTATCTGTTGGCTGCTTGTATGTCTTCTTTTGAGAAGAGGCTATTCATATCTTTTGTCCACTTTGTAATGGGGCTGTTTGTTTTTCTTTTCAGCACATTTGTGTTCCTTTTAGATTCTAGATGATAGACCTTTGTCAGCCATACAGTTGGCAAATATTTTTTCCCAGGCTGTCTTTCTCTTCTCTTGATGGTTTCTTTGGCTTTGCAGAAGCTTGTCAATTTGATGAGGCCCCACTTGTCTATCTTATCTCTTATGGCATGGTCACTTGGAGTTTTGACCAGGAATTGGTGGCCAGTTGAAATTTCCATAAGGGTGTCTCCTATACTTTCTAAGGTTCTTAAAGTTTGAGGTTTTACATTTAGGTATTTGATCCATTTAGAATTGATTTTTGGGTATGGGATTAGGTAGGGGTCTTGTTTTAATCTTCTGCATTTGGTCAGTCAGTTTTCCCAGCACCATTTACTGAATAGGTCCTCCTCTCCCAGTCATTGGCGGTGGAGGTTTTGTCAAAGATGAGTTGGTTGAGAAATTGAGGTTTTGCTTCTGGAATCTCTATCCTGTTCCATTGGTCTATATGCCTATTCTTGTACCAATACGAGACTGTTTTGATAATTGTAGCTTTGTAATAAAGTTTAAAGTCTGGGAATGTGATACCTCCTGCTTCTTCTTTTTTTTCCCTGAGGATTGTTTTAGTGATTCATTGTTGTTTATGTTTCCATATGAATTCCTGTATTGTCATTTGTCAGGTCTGAGAAGAATGCTGCTGGCAATTTAATGGGTATTGCATTAAATCTGTAAATTGCCTTGGGTAGGATGGACATCTTAACAAGGTTGATTCTTCAATCCATGAACAAGGAATGTTTTTCCATTTGTTTGTGTCTTTTAGGATTTATTTGAGCAGTGTTTTGTAGTTCTAATTGCAAATGTCTTTCACATCTCTGGTTAGAAAGATGCCAAAGTATTTGATTTTTTTCTGGCTGTTGGGAATGTGTTGTGCTTTTAATTTGGGTTTCTGTTTGTTTATTGTTGGTGTATGGAAATGTGATTGTCTTTTGCACATTGATTTTACACTGTGAGACTTTGCCAAAGTCCTTTATCAGTGCAAGGAGGTTTTCGACAGATTCTCCTGGGTTTTTGAGACATAGCATCATGTCATTTACATAGGGGGTTAACTTGACTTCCTCTTTTCCTTTTGGATACCCCTGATTGCCTGTCCTTCTCTGATTGCTCTAGCTAGCACTTTTAAAGCTATGTTGAAAAGGAAGGGTGAGAGTAGACATCCTTGTCTTGTTCCAGTTTTCAGGGTAAATGGTTCCAATTTCTGTCTGTTTAGCAATATGCTGGTTGTGGGTTTCTCATAGATGGCTCTTAGTATTTTGAGATATGCTTCATCTATGCCTAGATGTTTGAGGGTTTTTATCAAGAAGGGGTGCTGTATTTTATCAAAAACTTTTTCCCTGTCTAATGATATAATCATGTGGTTTTTGTCTTTACATTTATTTATGTATTTGATTACATTTATGGTCTTATGAATGTTGAACCAGTCCTGCAAACCAGGGATGAAACCTACTTGGCCATGGTTGATGATTTTTGAGACAGGTTGTTGAATCTTATGTGCTAGGATCTTGTTAAGAATTTTAGCATCAATGTTCATCAAGGATATATTGGCCTGTATTTCTCTTTCTTTGTTGGATCTTTACCTGGTTTGGGTATCAATGTGATGTTAGCTTTGTAAAATGATTTGGGGAGAGTTCCATCTTCCTCAAGTGTCTGGAATACTTTCAATAGGATTGATATCAGATCCTTCTTGTATGTTTTGTAGAATTCTCTGGAAAGCCATCTGGTCCAGGGATTTTCTTTGTAGGAAGTTTTCTTATGATACAGTCAATTTCCTTGATTGTTATTGATATATTTAGGGCCTCAATTTCTTCTTGTTTAAACCTGGGGAGGTTGTGTGATTCAGAAAGTCAGTTCTCCATTTCCTTTAGGTTTTCAAGTGTGTTTCTATACCAGTGAACATAGTAGTCTGTGATAATCTTTTGTATTCCTTTGGGGTCAATTGTGACTTGATCTTTTGCATTTCTGATTGTGCTTATTTGGGCTTTTTCTTGGTCAGTCTAGCTAGGGGACAATCACAGATGTTTATCCTTTCAAAGAACCAGCTTTTAGTTTCGTTGATTTTTTTTTGTATTATCTTTTTGTCTTCTATGTCCTGATTTTGGGCTTTTATTTTAGTGATCTGCATTCTGCTGAAGTTAGGGTTTTGGTGGTCTTGCTTTTCCAGCTCCCTTAGGTGATTTGTTAGGCTGTTAACTTGTGATCTTTCCATTTTCTTCATGTGTGTTCACAGAGATATGAATTCCCCTTTTAGTGCTGCTTTCATGTTATCTCAGAGGTTTCGGTAAGATGTTTCTTCATTTTAACTTGTTTCCAGATATCTTTTAATCTCTGTTTTGATTTCCATGTTGGCCCAGGAGTTTTCTAGCTTCTTGCTACTTAGTGTCCATGTCTTTGTGCATTTTGGGGAAATTCAGTTGGTGTTGATATTTATTTAATTCCATTGTCGTCTGAGAAGGTGCATGGCAGGGTTTCAGTCGTGAAATATGTTTATGCTTGATTTATTGTTGAGGATGTGATAGATCTTAGAGTACGTTCCATGTGGTAATGAGTAGAATGTATATTCCATGGTTGTTGGTTGGAGTGTTCTGTATGTATCAGTTAAGTCCATTTGGTTAAGCATCACATTGAGATTCTGGATCTCCTTGTTGATTTTTTGTCTTGATGATTTGTCTAGGGTTGTGAGAGTGGTATTTAAGTCCCCAACTATGATAGTGCTAGAGTCAATATCTTTTTTAAGTTTACCTAGAAGCCACTTTATGAAAGTTGTGCTCCTATGTTAGGTGCATATATGTTTAGGATGGATATTTATTTTGATGGGTTGAACATTTTATCATTATGTACTGATCTTTGTAATATTTTTAAATTTTTGATAGTGTAAAGGATATTTTTATCTGATTTTAATATTGAAACTCCTGCTTCATTTTGTGTTCCATTTACCTGAAATTTTGCTTCCCATACTCGAACTTTGAGTCTATGAGTGTCCTTTCTGGTGAGATGAGTCTCTTGGAGACAATATAATGTTGCCTCAGAATATTTTATCAATTTTACCATTCTGCGTCTTTTCAGTGGTGCATTTAGTCCATTCACATTCAAGCTAATTATTGAAATGTGAGAGTTTATTCCAGTCATGATGTTCTTATAGAGTTTGTTGTTTTGTTGCTGTTTGTTTGTTGTCTTTCTTTTGTTTCTTGGGTTGATTCATGTATTATCATATCTGTTACAGTGATCTTGGATCAGTGATTTTTTGATGTTACTATGACAGTTGCCTGTAGTGCCATATACCAAGCCCATATAAGATGGAAAACTTTATGGATTAATGTGTATGTTCTTAGTGCACCACTGATTGGCCATATCCCATCTCTTTCCTTCTCCTTGGGCTTTCCTATTCCATGAGACACAACAATATTAAAATTAGGCAATAAATAAGCTCAACATGGCCTCTGTGGGTTCAAGCAAAAGGAAGAGTTGCCCATCTCTCACTTTAAATCAAAAGGTAAACATGACTAACCTTGGTAAGGAAGACATGTCAAAAGTTGAGACAGCTTGAAAGCTAGGCTTCTAATACTAAACAGTTAGCCCAATTGTACTGCAAGGAAAAGTTATTGAAAGAAATTAAAACTGTACTCCAAATAACACATGAACAATGAGATAGTTAAATAGACTTCCTGCTGATATGGAAAAAGTCTTAGTGATCTAGATAGAGGTTCAAACCAGTCATAATGTTCCCTTAAGCCAAAGTTTAATTCAGAGCCAGGCCCTTTCTTCAGTCCCCTGAGAGAAATGTGGAAGCTGCAGAAGAAAAGTCTGAAGCCAGGAGATATTGGTTCATGAGGTTTAAGGAATGAAGTCATCTCCATAATATAAAAGTGCAAGGTGAAACAGCAAATGCTGATGAAGAAGCTGCAGCAAGTTGTCCAAAAGATCAGGTAAGACCATTGATGAAGGTGGGTGCATTGAACAAGAGAT
>NW_006962118.1:4677-14752 GCF_000164805.1 Carlito syrichta
CTCTTTCCTTCTCCTTGGGCTTTCCTATTCCGTGAGACAGCAATATTAAAATTAGGCAATAAATAAGCTCAACATGGCCTCTATGGGTTCAACCAAAAGGAAGAGTTGCCCATCTCTCACTTTAAATCAAAAGGTAAACATGACTAACCTTGGTAAGGAAGGCATATCAAAAGTTGAGACAGCTTGAAAGCTAGGCTTCTAATACTAAACAGTTAGCCCAATTGTACTGCAAGGAAAAGTTACTGAAAGAAATTAAAACTGTACTCCAAATAACACATGAACGATGAGATAGTTAAATAGACTTCCTGCTGATATGGAAAAAGTCTTAGTGATCTAGATAGAGGTTCAAACCAGTCATAATTTTCCCTTAAGCCAAAGTTTAATTCAGAGCCACGCCCTTTCTTCAGTCCTCTGAGAGAAATGTGGAAGCTGCAGAAGAAGCTGCAGCAAGTTGTCCAAAAGATCAGGTAAGACCATTGATGAAGGTGGGTGCATTGAACAAGAGATTTTAATGTAGATGAAACAGATTTCTGTTGGAAAAAGATGTCATCTAGGACTTTTATAGCTAGAGAGGAGTTAATGCCTGCCTTCAAAGCTTTAAGATGATGCTGGGTGGCATGGGGTTTAGCTGATCCATGAGTTCTTGACTTCACCACAGAAAGAAATTTCAAAGTGAGTCCAATTATAGTTTTAAACAGAATTTATTTGAAAGAAAATACATGCTTAAGAGATACCATGGGGCTTAAAGAGAAAGGACACAAACTTGCCTTTGACAAGAAGTTTTATTTAATTTCACAAAGATAATTAAGCAAACCATGAAATAAAAGGGGAGGGTTTCAGGTATCCAGTCATGAGTTTTGATTACCATCTCTCAACTTTTAAGGTCATAAGGACCTTCTAAATAATGAAAGTTATTCCCTAACTAGATTTAGACTTTTCTTAGAACATTATGTCTGTGTTTTGTGTAATTCCTTATTATTCCTGTGATTTAATGCACTGGTAATCTACATTCCAACACACATGGTGATCATGTCTGATATTCTTGGTGTAGGTGGAGGTCATGTACCAATAATAAGACACTAGAATGCTTAAACACTCTGTTTCTCAGTTATCTACATTAAATCTACCTAAGAAAACTTGCCTAACTACATCTAAGTTATGTGCTATTCCAACTATGCCTGCCTCAAAAGGCCTGGCTGACTCTTTGGGCCAATGCAGCTGCTGATTTTAAGTTGCAACCAATTCTCATTTATTATCCCCAAAATTCTAGGGCCCTTAATAATTGTGATAAATCTGTTTTGCCTGTAGTTTATAAATGGAACGATACTTGCATGACAACACATCTGTTTCCAGCGTGGCTTACTGAATATTTTAAGTCCACTCTTGAGAACTACTGCTCAGAGTAAGAAATTCCTTTCAAATTATTCTATTTACAATACACATGGTCACTCAAGAGCTCTGATGGTAATAAACAAGGAGATTAATGTTATGTTCATGCTTACTAACACAACATCCATTCTGCAACTCATGGATCTAGGAGTAAGTTTGACTTTCAAGACTGATTATGTAAGAAATATATTCTGTAAAGTGATAGGTACTGTAGATAGCGGTGCCTCTAATGAATCTGGAGAAAGTAAATTAAAAACCTTCTGGAAAGGATTCACCATTAGATACTGTTAAGAACATTTGTCATTCATTGAAAGAGGGCAAAATATTAGCATTCACAGGTGTTTGGGAGAAGTTGATTCCAGCCCTCATGGGTAATTTTGAGGCCTTCAAGACTTCAGTGGAACAAAAAGCTGCAGATGGAGTAGAATTAGGTATAGCAGTAGAATTAGAAGTGAATACTGAAGATGTGACTGTATCACTGCAATCTCATGTAGAACTTTAAAATATGAAATATTTTGCTGGACATGGTGGCTCATGCCTGTAATCTCACACTTTGGGAGGTAGAGGTGAGAGGATTGCCTGAGTTCAGAGGTTTGAGACCAGTCTGGGCAATTTGGCAAGAACTTGTCTCTACAATAAATCAAGAAAATGTAGCTGGGCATGGTGGCACATGCCTGTAGTTCCAGCTGAGGCAGAGGGATCACCTAAGTTCAGTATGCTGAGGCTGGAGTGGCTGTGAGTATGACATTGCACCCCAGCCTGGGTGAGACTATGACACAAACAAACAAACAAAAAATATAAAAGAGGTCAGGTGCAGTGGCTCAGCCCTGAAATCCCAAATCTTTGGTGACCAAGTTGAGAGCATTGCTTGGGCCCAGGGGTTCAAGACCAGCTGATTGGTTGAGACCTCATCTCTACAATGAATTTTTAAAAATTAGCCAGGTGTGGTGGCATGCACCTGCAGTTTCAGCAACTTGGAAGGCTGAGGTGGAAAGATCAGCTGAGTCTAGCAGGTCGAGGCCGAGGTGGCTGTAAGTGTGCCACTAACTCCAGCCTGGGAGACAGAGTGAGACTCAGACTCAAAAAAAAAAGAAGAAAAAGAAAAAAGAAACAGAAAAAACAGACAACCCCATTACAAAATGGGCAAAAGATATGAATACACAGTTCTCAAAAGAAGACATATGAAAAACCAACAGATACATAAAAAATGTTCAGCCTCACTAGTCATCAAAGAAATTCAAATTAAAACTACACTGAGATACCTTCTAACTCCAGTCAGAATGGCCATAATTAGTAACTGAAAAAAATAACAGATGCTAGAGAGGAAGTGGCAAAAAGGTAATATTTTTACACAGTCGATGTGAATATAAACTAGTATAGCCTTTCTGGAAAACAGTGTGGAGGTTCCTAAAAGTTCTAAAACTCGATCTTCCATATGACTCTGCAATCCCCCTACTGGAAATATACCCAGAATAACTCAAATCACTCTATAAAAAACATACCTGCACACAGATGTTTATTGCAGCATTGTTCACGACAGCAAGAACATGGAACCAACCATCCTGCCCATCAAAAGAGGACTGTATTTTTTAAAATGTGGTACATATACACAATGGAATATTATGCAGCCATAAAAAGGACAAAATCATGAACTTCATAGCAACCTGGATGGACTTAGAGTCTATAATACTGAGTGATCTTTCACAGAAACAAAGAACTGAGTATCACATGTTCTCACTCACAAACTGACCCTGAACAACTATTGTAATACCATAAGAAAAGGATTGACAGTAGCAGGAAACTGTGGGGGGATGCAATTGGCAGTAGTGAAAATTTGCTTGGGGAAGAGGGACACACCTCATCAACAAGGGTACCTGCACAATGAATATTTGTATACCTAACCCTGAATTGTACCCCACAATTTTAAAATAAAAATTTTAAAGTTTAAAAAAAAGAAAAGAAAAGAAAAGGAGTGACTCTTATGAATGAGCAAGAAAAACAGTTTCTTCAGATGGAATTTACTCCTGGTGAAGATGCTATAAACATTGTTGAAATGATGCCAAAAGGATTTAGGATAGTCTGTAAACTTTGTTTATAAAGCAGCTGCAGGATTTGAGATTTAATCCAATTAGGAAGTCACAAGTTACAGAGAAATCTTTCGTGAAAGGTGGAGTCAATCAATGCAGCAAACTTTACTGTTGTCTTTTGTTTTTCTTTTTCAATTCTTCTTTAATCTTTTGATCAATTCAAGCAAAATGCCTTTTTTGGTATCTTTAGCATTTCAAAATTGTTGTAAGAAATCGTCACAGCCACTCCATCCATCAGCAACCACTGCCCTGATCAGTCAACACCATCAACATCAAGGCAGGACCCTCCACCCGCTAAAAATTATGACTCACTGAAGACTCAGATGACTATTAGCATTCTTTTTTTTAATTTTTTTATTTTAAAGATGTGGGGTACAATTCAGGGTTAGGTATACAAATATTCCTTATGCAGGTACCCTTGTTCATGAAATATGCCCCCCTTCCCCAGGCAGATTTCCACTACTGCCAATCCCACCTCTCCACTCCACTCCCCACAGTTTCCTGCTACTGTCAATCCTTTTCTTCATAGTATTATGGTAGTAGTTCAAGATCCGCTTATGAGTGAGAACATGTGATACTCAGTTCTTTGTTTCTGTGAAAGATCACTCAGCATTATAGACTCTAAGTTCATCCAGGTCGTTGCAAAGTTCATGATTTTCTTCTTTGTTATGACTGCATAGTATTTCATTGTGTGTATGTACCACATTTTTTTATCCAGTCCTCTTTTGATGGGCAGCACGGTTGGTTCCATGTTCTTGCTATTGTGAACAATGCAGCGATCAACATCCGTGTGCAGGTATGTTTTATAGAGTGATTTGAGTTCTGCTGGGTATATTCCTAGCAGTGGGGTTGCAGGATCATATGGAAGGTCAATTTTTAGAACTTTTAGGAATTGTCACACTGTTTTCCACAGAGGTTGCACTAGTTTGCACTCCCACCAACAATGTAGAAGTGTTCGCTTTCTTGCCACATCTTCTCTAGCATCTGCTGTTTTTTAAGTTATTGATGATGGCTGTCCTGATTGGAGTTAGGTGGTATCTCAGTGTGATTTTAGTTTGCATTTCTTTGATGACTAGTGAGACTGAGCATTTTTCATGTATCTGTTGACTACTTGTATGTCTTCTTTTGAGAACTGTCTATTCATATTTTTTGCCACTTTGTAATGGGGCTGTTGTTGGCCATTAGCATTCTTTAGCAATAAGGTATTTTTAACTCATGTTAATAATGTTAATAATAAGTTATAAATAAATAATGAAATAAAAATAAATATATAATAAAATAAATATATATAAATAAAATAAAAAATTAAAAAACAAATAATAAAAATAAGTTAATAATAAGGTATTTTTGGACATGTTAATGCACACTTGATAGATTACAGTATAGTATAAACATAACTTGTGTATGCACAGGGACACTCCATAATTTATATGACTTGCTTTAGTGCCATATTTGCTTTACTGTGGTGATCTGGAACCAAGCCCACAATATCTTTGAGGTGTGGCTGTGCACTCTCACTCTATCTTCAGAATTGAGGGCTATCAGCATGATCAAAATATTTTTAGGTGAAAGTTTTATGATTCTTGCAAATCAGTGCTAAAATTTTAGCATGCATTGGAATCAACTAAAGTGCTAGTTAAGGCAGAATGCTGGACTCCACCTCCAGAGCTGCAAATAAGTAAGGCTGGGGTTGAGTCTAATAATTTGCATTTCTAAAAAAATTCCCAGGTGATAGGGACCACACTTTGTTAAACACTGAGGCAGATCATTTGATGATGCATCTTTTGAAACTCAAAGATCAATGGGGGTGTCATGCCTTGTCAAGTATAGCATGCGTGACATTTAGAAGATGGACATATTAGTGACAACATATGGTACTCTGTCTTTGATAGAGTTCTTTGTTTCTGTGATAGATCACTGAGTATGATAGACTCTAAATCCATCCAAGTTGCTGTGAAGTCCATGTTTGTCCTTCTTTATGGCTGCATAATATTCCATCATGTGTATGTACCATATTTTTTTATCCAGTCTAGCTTTGATGGGCTACATGACTGGTTCCATGGCTTTGCTATTGTGAATAGAGCTGCAAAAAGCATATGTGTGCAGGTATTCTTTTTGTAGAATGATTTGAGTTCCTTAAGGAACTCAAATAATTATATTGAACAATTACAATGCTCTAAGAAAGGGATTGGCAGTTGAGGAAAACTGTCAGGGAAGGGGGTTGGGATTGGCAGTTGAGGGAAACTGTTAGGGGAGGGAGGTGTATACCTCATCAACAAGGGTACCTGCATAATTAGTGTTTGTATCCATAACCCTGAATTGTACCCCACACCTTTATAATAAATAAAATATGGGCAATCCCTGTTATAGCTGGAGGGACAGCAGTGATAACCTCCAGCTTCAGAGGTTCTGAATTGGCCATTTTCAACTACCTTTGACCATGCCTAGTAGTACATAATGCCTAGTAATGCAAGAAATCTTTAAGTAAAGACTTTGCCCTAAGAATATCATCTAAAATCTGTTCTTATACATTTACATTTTCTTTTACAGTTGATTAAACTGGTGTGGCAACTGAGAATTCCAATTGTTGACTTAAATTGTGGAATATAAAAAAGGTGCAATAATTGCTATGCCTGTCATACTATCTAAAGCCATTATGAGACTTTAATTTTTAAAATTAAATTAAAAAAAACCCCAGTTTTCCCCTAATCCCTACTCTGGTTAATATTTCAATATAATTATAAAGACTTAGAACAACAAAACTTTCACTGGAAAGATCAAATCAGTATTCCTCATACTGCTTAGTGGATTTTACATCCTAGGACATATGTTTAATATGTATCTTAATTTTTCAATAGAGCCTGTTATTGAACATGTCTCAAAAATCTCCTGAATTATCTCTCTAAAATGCCTATCTGTGACTATTTATTCATGAGATCACACTCTAATCTTAGAAGTATTTTTTCTACTCTGAGAAGATAAACCCAAGAGATTTAGAATAGATTCTACTTGGAGAATGATTATTTCCCCAGTCATGATGTCTGAAGGTTGAACAAGAAATAGTGAATAGACAGACAGTGAACAAGAATGACCAAGAGAGTCACCTTATTAATACATACAATCTTGAGTGTCATTGAGATATCTCTGGGCAGATTACCTAGATGCAGAATTAGTTACTATCAAGGTTGCAGGAGGCCACACTGAGTTGAAAGAGGCAAGAATTCAATAAACACATTGATAAACTATAAAAGATGATGAAATAAACAGGGTAGCTTATTATACTTGTATATTCCCAAAGAGAGCATTTGGAAATATTGAGAGAGAGAGGGATGTCCAAGCCAGGATGGGTATTCAATCCAATGACCTTTGACACTGAGTTGTGAGAAATTCTTTGTCACCTACAAAAAGCAATTGATTAAATCTGGTCTACTTACTCACAAAGGATGAAATTTAATTATGTACATTGAATTGCTTTGTCAATTGATAAGCCCTAATCAGATGTGTAGTTTTGGTGTCAGTTCAGTGAAAATTAATTCTCATTTCCCTAAAAGTAATACAAATGTTTTAATCAAATGTTCAATGTTGATATCTTTAGCTTTCCAAGAACATTTGAGTTTTTCCAGGGTTAAAATGAGCACAATGTTCATTTAAACTAGGAAAAATGTCTGCAGTGTTTTTTTTTTTTAAATCCAACTGTCATAGGTTTTAATTGCTCTAAATCAGATAATAAAACAAGTTGATGTGTAAGCCACAAAATAATAAGTATCTTTGTCAAGTGTGTTGTGGAAAAAAACTGTCATACTTTACTTAATTTCATTTTAGCAATTTTATAATAGAATCTATCACCAAGTAATCAATAGTTAAAGAAAACACCTTAGCTAGGCATGGTACCTTGCACCTGTAATCCCAACCCTTTGGCAGCCTGGTTAAAATAGCAAGAACCTGTCTCAATATTTAAAAGCAACAAACAAACAAGACCACCCAGTACCAGAGCACACAACTACATAAATAATTCTAAAAGCTCAATAATAGCCAAGAATAAAATATAGTTACAGAATTTATAGATATTCCTAATTAGTCATAAGAAAAACTTAAGAGAACTTCTGAAGCCAATAGCCAATTTCTGCTTTATTAATATAATTAGTTAACTTAAAACACAGACACACTCCCTGGTCCAGTTTTTTGACATCTTATTTTGTAAGTTCCTATTGATTAACATTGCCCTTAGCATTTTAAGTAATTGACTTACCATTTCATCATTGGATATGTCAGGTTGTTTTGAACTCTTAACTTTTATGGGAACAGCCAAAATGTCAACCAACTAACATTTTAACCTATCAATCTAGGGTAAACTGGTCTTTGAAAAATCATTTAATCAATCAGGTTGCTCCTAGTTGCAAGTAACATAAAATGTAATTGTTTGTAATCTCACATTAAAGGAAGTTCAGTGGCAGGGCAGGTTCCAGAGTTGATTATATGTTAAAGGACTTGGTTTTCTCCAGTTTCTACTTTGTCATACTTTGTATTATCTTTTATCTGGGGAGGAATGGAAAGAGAGGAAAAAGATGCCTACAGCACTCCAACCATTCAGAGTCATTGGGAAGTCTTGTTGAGTCACAGATTGCTGCATTTAATCCAAAGAATCTCTGATCCAGTAAATCCCAGTGAAATGTGAATATTTGCATTTCTAACAAGTTCCCAGAGGATGCTGTTGCTGCTGGTAGTGGATCCCAATCTGAGAAGAGAATTTACATTGATGAGCCTGGAAGGAAGTTGACTATTTTCCTTTTTAGTTGACATGTAATATTGTATATATTTTATGGGATAGTTATGTTTTATGTTTTGAAATACCTATACAGTGTATAATGATCAAATCAGGGTACTTTGCGTATTTGTCACCTCAAAAATTTATCATTTCTTTGTGTTGAAAACATTAAAATAATTTATCTAGTTTTTGAAAACATATGATAAATTATTACATATTGTCATCCTGCAGTGCTATGAGACAGGACAACTTATTTCTCCCATCTAGCTGAGACTTTGTATCCCTTAACCAATCTCTCCCCCTCCCCTCTCCACCCTCTGGTAAGTCTCATTCTACTCTCTACTTCTATGAGTTAAACTTTGTTTGCTCCCACATATAAATGAAAGTATATGGTATTTATTTTTCCGTGGCTGGCTTATTCCACTTAACATAATGTCTTCCAGACTCATCCATGTTGTCACAAATAACGGGATTGTTTCTATGACTGAAGAGTATTCTATTGTGCATGTATACAACAGTTTCTTTATCCATTCCTCCGTTGATGAGGATTTAGGTAGATTCCGTATCCTGGCTATTATCAATAATGTCACAATAGTCCTTGGGGTCTAGATACCTCTTTAATGTATTTATTTTTCTTTGAAAAAAATACCTAGTATTGAGGTTGTTGGATCATATCATAGTTATATTTTTAGTTTTTTGAGATGGGAGTGGTGGCATACACCTATAATCCCAGCACTTTAGGGAGACTTGCCTTAACCTGGTTGTTCGAGACCAGCCTGGGCAACAAAGGGATACCTCATTTACACAAAAACACACTCCCAGGTGTGGGAGTACATGTCTGTAGTCCCAGCTACTTGGGAGGCTGAGGCAGGATAGCCTGAACCCAGCATTTCGAGGATGCAGTGAGGCAGCATTGTGTCACTTGCACTTCAGCTTACATGACAGAGTGAGACTAGAACTAAAAAAAAAAGGTTTTTGGTGAATTATTTAGGTTTTTCCATACATACGATCATGTCATCTTCAAAGAGGGACAATTTGACTTCCCTATCTCCAATTTGGATGCCCTTTCTCTCACTTAATTGCTATGGCTAAGACTATGTTGAATAAGAATGGTGAAAGTAGGCTTCCTTGTTTTGGTCAAATTTGTGGAGGAAAAGTTTCAACTATTTCTCATTTAGTATGTTGTTTGCTTTGAGTCTTTCATGGCTTTTGTTGTGTTGCAGTATCTTCCTTCTTTACACATTTTGAGATTTTTTTATCATGAAAGGGTGTTGAATTTTATCAAATACTTTTCTAGTCTATTGAGATGATCATGTGGTTTTTATCCTTTATTCTGTTGATGAGTGTGTAACATTTATTGATTTGTATTTGTTGTATTATTCTTATAAAATTGGCATGTTAGCCGTACTTCACGTCTCAGTCTGTAATCCCAGCACTTTGGGAGGCCAAGGTGAGTGGATTGCTTGAGCCTGTGGGCTCAAGACCAGCCCAGGCAACTTGGTGAGACCTGTCTCTACAACAAATCAAAAGTTCATTGGGCATGGTGGCCCATGCCTGTAGTTCCAGCTACTTGGAAGATTGAGTCAGAAGGATCGCTGAAGCCCAGCAGGTCAACCCTGGGGTGGCCCTGAGTGTGCCACTGCACTCCAACCTGGGCAATGGAGTGAGATTCTGACTCAAAAGTCCCCAAAATTTAGCATGTCCATTTTCTGGGGTTTCTTTGTTGGGAAACTTTCATTACTGATTCATCTTGTTACTTATTATTGGTTTGTTCAGTTTTCTATTTCTTCTGGTTCAATCTTGCAAGTTATATGTGTCCAGTAATTTATGCATT
>NW_006962119.1:0-410 GCF_000164805.1 Carlito syrichta
GGGATTTTATTTTTTGTAAAGTCTATTTCCCATTTTTTGCCTGGGCTTAGTTCATGAGTCCTGATTCTTTTTGAAGACTTCGGCCCTCCTTTTGGGTTGATGTGGGCACAAGCAGGGAATATTTTGGCTGCTGAGGAGGTCTGGCTTTTTAAATTATTAATATGATAAAAGCAACTTGAAAGTTCAGTCATTCTGGTACCCCCCAAATGGGTGGTGGAAAGAAGTCATTTTACTAATGTATATGCAAGGGCTAGAGACAAAACAATTCTAGAGTCTTTAATCCACCAGCTGTCAGACCTTTTGTGAGCTCCTGCAAGGTCCACTTCTTCTTCTTCTCTTTGGGTGTAGTTGGGCTGCTGTGGGAGAGAAGGAACTGGAAAATTTTTAGCTAGCAGGATAGTTAGAGGCTC
>NW_006962120.1:0-829 GCF_000164805.1 Carlito syrichta
CTCCGTTTTTGATCTATTTTGAAATAATATGGTGGATGGGAAGATTTGCTCTCTCTTGTAGTTTTTGACATCCGAGTAAAGTGGGGTGTGGAGTGCTAGGAATCAGATACTACTTGCAAATCAAAACGGTAACTTATTGTGGTATGTGTTCCCTGAGATTCACACCCTACATCCACTCTATATTACGATGAAAAGCAGAAAACAACACATACTATAAAACAATCTGGAATAACAACAAAGCAAGACAAAACAAACCACCACCAAAACACAAAAATCCAAGAAACTTAAACACACACACACGCATGTCTAGTACAAAGTGCATAGAGAAGAGAGACAAAAAGACCAAAGAGAGGGTAAATAAGGGGAAAAAAAGAAAAAGAGATACAGGTGGAACCCTTACACATATAATGACACACCCCTTAAACTATAAAAAAAAATGAATATTAAAAAAGCAGCCAGGCTCGGTGGCTCAGCCTGTAATCCCACGCCTTTGTGAGGCTGAGGTGAGTGGATTTCCTGAGCCTGCGAGTTCGCGACCCGCCTGGGCAGTGAGACCTCATCTCTACAATAAATCAAAAAAACAGCCGGGTGTGGTAGCACATGCCTGTAATTCTGGCTACTCGGAAGGCTGAGGTGGAAGGATCGCTGGAGCCCAGCAGGCGAGGCTGTGGTGATCGGGAGTGGCCACTGCACTCCAGTCTGGGCGACCGAGTGAGACTCCAACTCAAAAAACAAACAAGCAAAAAAAACCAGAGACAAAGAGCAAAACCACACAAAAACCAAAGATGACACTCAGTATTCACATACACACATAAACGGAGAGTGACAA
>NW_006962121.1:0-1088 GCF_000164805.1 Carlito syrichta
TTGAAATCTGGAACTGTGATAGCTCCTGCTTTGTTTCTTTTGATAAGATTATTTTGGCTATTCATGACTGCTTATGGTTTCATATGAATTATTATTATTATTATTACTGAGTTGGATTCTCACTCTGTCGCCCAGAGTGGAGAGCAGTGGCCACCACAACCTCGACCTGCTGGGCTGCAATGATCCTTCTGCCTCAGCCTTCCAAGTATCCGGAATTACAGGCATGCTCAACCTTGCCGGCTGATTTTTGATTTATTGTACAGATGTGGTGTTGCTGCCCAGGCGGACCTCGAACCCGCTGACTCAGGATATCCACTCACCTCACCCACCCAAAGGAGCGGGATTAAAGGCTGAGCCACCGAGCCCAGCCATATTAATCTTTTACTCTAATATCCAGATCTGAGAAGAATAATGTTAACTTAATGGTTATTTCATTGAATCTGTAGATTGACGAAAAGACTCATTTTTACATTAAAAGATGTAAGTAAAATTAGGAAAACAAGCATGTCAAATTTTCCTTGATGACATCAGCCTCAGAACTTTGACATTGTAATAGGAGAGACCTTAACTACTGAGCAATCCTTAGGCTTCAAGCACTTGTGTACAGTGTTCTGCCAAATGCAGTAGATTTGGTGGATTTCATTCCCAAGAAGTGAGGAGAACCATGTCTTCACAACAATCCAACAATTTCTCCAGGGATAAGAGACCATTGAAGAATCCTCTAAACGAGGTAGTCTTTTTCTTTTTTTAAAGCAGTCTTTATTGGGAGGACTGAGTAACTCCCAAACTGGGAGGGAACATGAGGGCGTTGCCCAAGAAGTAGTCTCTTAATATTATGGTCATGGAGTCCTGTTGGAGCTTGGTTATAGCAAAATGAAATAATAATTTAGCACTTTATTTAGTTTAGAAACTTTTGGATGATTTTAGTATTGTGTAACAGCCTTTGAGCCCCTTTTCCTACAGGATTTGAACTTTGCTTTTGCAAAGATCATAATCAATTTTCCAGAATTTTCAATTATCTAAATTTTTATACTAATGCAGTGTCCAAATACTTACTACTTTGTAAATCTCCATGTTATTTTTGTTTA
>NW_006962122.1:0-4800 GCF_000164805.1 Carlito syrichta
GTTTATTGATGGACATTTGGGTTATGTCCAAAATTCTGCTATTGCAAGCATGCAGCAATTAATTGTGTACATAGGTGATTTCCACATGAAAATACATCTATAGACTAAATCCTATGTTAAGAATATGTATACGTTTGTAGTTTTAATAGATATTGACAAATTGCCCGTGAAATAATTATATTAGTTATACTTCTACCAACAGTGTATAGTAGCAACTATTTCCCTGTGACATTGCCAGTGTCAATTTTTTTTTATCTTTACTAATCTGATAGGTGAAAAATGTTTTTAAAGTATAGAGTTAACTAGGCACTCGCTCATTATAAATTATTTTGAGTATTTTTTCATATGCTTATGAGCCATTACTGTTTCCATTTCTGGGATCTGTCTTTATATATTGTTTGATGATCTTTTACTTATTGGTTTATAAGAATTCTACATATGTTAAGGAAATTGGCTCTTTTTCTTACCTTCTAGAAATTCAGAAATGTTCTTACCTGTGAAATTCAGAGATTTTCTTCCTGTTTATTATTTATCTTTTGGTTTTTTTTATGGTTTTGTTTTGTTAACCATATAAAAGTAGTCAAAATCATCAATTTTGTGTTTTATGTTTCACTCTGCTCCAGATATACTAACCTCTTGCTGCTTTTCAAATATGCCTGATACTCTCCAACTTGAGGGTCTTTGTATTTGCTGTTCTGTCCACCTGGAATTATCTTTCCTGATATATGTGTTTTACCCCCTCCTTTACCTCTTTTGAGTCTTTGATCAAATGTCAACTTTTCAGTGAGACTTTCCCTGACACTTTATTTTATATTACAACCTTACCTTCCTGCCTTATTCTTCCTCCATCACCTGGAGCTCCCAGACTTTTGAGGTATTTGTTTATTTGTTTCACATCAGATTGGTGCTTAATTATGCAAAGGAAACAAGTGGGAATTAACACTTTTAAAGTGCTTGCATCAGGAGACTAGATACTTGGTCCAGTGAAGCTGCCATTACCCAAAACAATTTTGGGATGATTTTTTCATGAACTGCCTTCTGAGACAGTTTAAAGCCTTACAGGGAAAGCAGTCCTGAGTCTGGAAAGCAATGTTTCTAAGTATGGCTGTTAACTTCTTGCATCAAAATCACCTAGGGTGGTCTTGGGAACCTATTAAATAGGCAGTTTCCTGGACTTCACCCCAGATCTATGATTCAGAATCTCTGGGGGAAATGAGGATTGGGAACTTGCCTTTTAAGTAAACTCCCTAAATGATTCATAGGTCACTAAAGATTGAAGATCACTGCCTTTATAGTCAGTCTCCCACAGCTTAGTCTTGTACCCTCTTTTTCTAACTGTTTGAACCATAGACTTAGGACTATATTATTGTTTGAGTGTCCCCACCAAAACTCATGTAGGAATCTTAATTCCCAGTGTAGCAATGTTGGGAGATGGAACCTTTGAGAGTTAGAGATGAATGGGAGGCATGTAGGTCTTGGAGCTCTGCCCTCCCAAGCGACCTGGAGCTGCTCTCCTGTTGGTGACTTCTCCTTCTTACCCTCGTGAAACTAGATTAGCAGTTCTGGGCATGGATTATTTTCTAGGAGAGCAAGTTATTGAAAAACAAGAATGCTTCTCATGTTTTACTTTTCACACATGTCTGTTTCCCCTTTGACCTTTTGCCACTTTATGATTAAATGTAAATGTATTTAAAAGAAAATATTGATTTCAGCTTTGTATCCATTTTTAAATGTTTAAAGTTTTGTAGTATTGCACAGATGTGACATCTATTGTCGTATTTTCTAATTTCCAAGTGTTGATGCCTGACCATTTTCTGACTGAAAAAAAATGACATTTTTGTTAAGTCAAAAATTATTTGACCCTATATCTTACTATACCAAAAAAAAAATCAGTGTGGGCTTATAGGTATAAACTAACATTTTTATCCTAGAACTAATAAAAATGTTGAATATCATTATATATTTAATAATAATAAAATAGCTATTAATTTTAAGGACCTATCATTATATATTAGGCATCTATTCTTTATGTTTTCAAATGTATCATTTCTGAATCTTACCTCATTTCATCCTTAGAATTCAAGTACTTTAAAGATGTGTTATTCCCACCATACCTGAGACTCCTTTACACCTATGGTACATTGAAATTTAATTATCAGGAACCCTTAAATAGAGTAGTTGGCAGTATTTTGGCCTTCATTTTTTAATCAAATATACCTTACTTTACAGTAGCTGATGTACAATAGAAAGATAATAAGTGTTCGTGGAACTTTATCTCCCTCCCCCTAAATTGCTAGGTTCCCTTCTTTTTTTGAGTCAGAGTCTTACTCTGTCACCCAGGCTGGAGTGCAGTTGCACACTCACAGCCACTACAACCTCGACCTGCTGGGTTCAGGTGATCCTTTCACCTCAGCCTTCCTAGTAGCTGGAACTATGGGCATGCACCAACATGTCCAGCTAATTTTTTAAAATTTATTGTGTAGATGAGGTCTTGCCAAGTTGCCCAGGCTGGTCTTGAACCCATGGGCTCAGGTGATCCTCTCACCTCAGCCTCCCAAAGTACTGAGAATATAGGTGTGAGGCACCGTATCCTGCCCCAGCTACCTTTAATATATATTTTATGTTGAATTGTAGCTTAGTAAAATTTAGTGATTTAGATTGAAAGCAACTACATTATATCCTCTTCTGAATTTAAACAAGATTACTTTTTACCATGTTTGTTGTATTAGTAATCCTGGGTTTCCATTAGAAAGATGGAAAAGATCTATGCTTTAGAGACTGAACTTTTTGTTAATGATTTAATATATGGTAGCCATCAGATATTCTGCTTATTTTCATTTTCAAGCTTTAGATTAAAACAATTTTATTTTCTCAGTTTTCTAATAGCAAGAACTGGTGAATATAAAAGTATACCTGATTTGTGACTAACCATTTCCTTTCATTAATTTTCTCAACCTTCTTTCTCTTCCTTCCTCTCTCATTTTACCCCCTTAAGGAGGGCATCTATTCTTTATGTTTTCAAATATATCATTTTAGCATTTGGTCTTGGGGGTTGATTTGGCAGCTTATTATTTCCCTCCTCAAATAGGCCTATGATGGGTCAGATGTTTGATTTATTCAAATCTTTTATTATTGAAAAAAAACAGAGTCACTTCCCCTTGTTGCAGAACAGTTTGTCATTGCTCCTCCCTCTTTGGGTTTGAGATTGCAGGAGTCTAATTGCTGTGGAAACCACTTATCTTTTCTTGAATCTAATGCTGATGAATGCCATGTGCAGTTGGGTTGACAACTTTGGCCCTGCCACTAGATGGACTGGTGCACTTTTATCTGTTCAAAAGGAAGAACTACAATTATAAAAACTGTACTGTCTTTCTTAAGATGACTTTTTTTCTCCCATGTCTGTTTTTCTTCTAAAGTATGGAACTGAATTTTTTGCTGCTTGCGTGTGCCATGACTAGTAACTCTGTGATCTTGGGAGAAAGAAGCTGAGTCTCCTAGCCATGTGAAAGATTTGATATGTGTTGTAAAGTGCTACCTCAAGTGCTTGTTAATTATAGTGATATGAATTGACAAGTAGGAATTTTATAATTTGGTACTGTCCATTAGCCCTATAGACTCTTGGTATTTGCAATTTGAAAATCTCAAAAATGAATCAGATTTTAGGAAGATTCATTGGATTAATAAGATTTTAACAGTCTCTCTTTAATAAAACAAGTTGTTATTTAGTTAGTATAAAGCATCAGCTGGCTGTGTGATTGATCTCTGTACACTTCCCAACTACTCCCAAAAAATTAGATTGATTTGCCCAATAACTGATAGAAAATTGATTACTTTGTTGTTCTTTATAGTTAATTTAATGGCTATGTGCCTTTGGATATTATACCTCTCTTAAATATGCTTTGTGTAGTTTTAAAATGTGTTGTTTAGTATTTTATACCTATTAAGATACTTATATTATTATAATTATTTTCCCTCCTCACTCATTTTCACAACAAAGAATATGGGAAATATGTAATTTTCAGACAAAATTTTCATGAAGTAGAATTCTTAAAACCACTAAACCTGCCTGCTTTCCTCTCCCCTGCCCCGGCAGCCACTCATCTCTTCTCTCTCTCTCTCTCTCTCTCTTTCTCTCCCCTACTTTCTTTTTTCTTTCATTTTTGAAGGGTATCCTATTTAGCCAGTATTTAATATCACTTGTGAGGCTAATACAGTGATGGGCATTTAGTGTATGATACATGCTTAATCTGTTGCTGTGAAAGCAACAAGAACTTATTCCCTTTTGTAGGAAATGGCATTACAACTGGTTCTAGCATCTTTAATTTTAGAGGTTGCCAATGCTCACATCAGGGTCAAGACTGACTTCAAGTATTTTAGAAAGACGAACAAAGAAAAATGAGATCCTAACTTTCTCCTCTCCTGATCTTACATGCCTATTGATAAATTAAAGTTATATAGGTATGAAAATTGCTACATGAGCACTTTTTATCCCATTATAGTTGTGGAATGTTGAAGGTTTGAATTTTCATGACAACTCTGATATTTCATGGCCAACTCATATCACAAAGACCTTATCATACCAAATCATGAGGTCTAGTTATTTCTGCTCTAAAAGAATGAAAAATTTGACTGTAATTACCATTAAAAAATTGAATCCTAATTCTTTAATGTACTTTTTTTAGACAGTCTCACTCTGTTGCCTAGGCTGGGAGCAGTGGCATACTCATGGACACCGCAGCTTCGGTCTGCTTGGCTCTGGTGCTCCTACTGCCTAGGTCTTCTGAGTAACTGGAACTACAG
>NW_006962122.1:5241-20877 GCF_000164805.1 Carlito syrichta
CCTCATCTCTCCAATAAAAATCAAAATATTTGTCAGGCAGGTTGGCCAAACCTGTATGTCTAGCTACATGGATGGTGAGGTGGAAGTATCACCTGAGCCCAGTAGGTCAAGACTGTGATGGATTTGACCATGCCATTTCATTCCAGATTGAGCAACAGAGTGGGAACCGGACTCAGACAAAGAAAGATTGGCCTGGAATTTACATTTAAAAATTTAATCCCAATTCTTTCATTTTTTTTTTTTTTGCTAATCTCACTCTGTTGCCCAGGCTGGAGTGCAGTTGTGTGCTCATGGCTCCCATATACTAGGTTATGGCTCAGGAGATCCTTCTGCCACAGTCTTCACATTAGCTGGAACTACAGGCTTCAGCTTGCCAAACTAGTTGTTTTATTTATTGTAGAGCAGAGGCTTTGCCTAGTTGCCCAGGCTGGACTCGAAGCGCTGGGCTCAGGCAATCCTCTAACCTCTGCCTGCTAAAGTGCTGGGATGACTGGCATTAGCCACCTCACACAGCTAAAGCGGATATTTTAGCAATAAAAATTAAAAAAATTGACTGGGTATGGTGACTCATGCCAGTCATCACAGCACTTTGGGAGTACAGAATGAGTGGATTGATTGAGTCCAGGTCTTCAAAACCAGTTTGGAAAATTTGGTGAGCTCTCATCTCTATAATAAAAATCAAAATGTTAGCTGCGAAGGATGGTACATGCCTGTAGTTCCAGCTACTTGGGGGCTGAGGCGTAAGTATCACCTGGGCCTAGTAGGTCAAAGCTGCCTTGGCTGTGAGAGTGCAACTGCATTTCAGCAGGAGCAACAGAGTGACAACCTGACATAAAAAAAGAGAATGAAAACTTTTATTGTAATTTACATTAAAAAATTGAATCCTAATTCATTAATATAATTTTTTTTGACAGTCTCACTCTGTTGCCCAGGCTGGACAGCAGTGGCATGCTCATGGCCAGTGCAGATTTGATCTGCTTGGCTCTGATGCTCCTTCTGCCTGGGTCTTCTCAGTAGCTGGAACTACAGGCTTTAGCCTACAGGGTAGCTGGAAATATTAGCTTTCACCACCATGCCCAGTTAATTGTTTTATTTATTTAGAGCACAGGCCTTGCCTAGTTGCCCAGGCTGGTCAAGAAGGCCTGGGCTCAGGCAATAATCTCACCTCTGTCAGCAAATACTGGGATGACAGACACGTGCTACCTCACGCAGCAAAACCAGACATGTTAAAACTGAAAAAAATTAAGGACTGAACATAGTGGCACATTCCTGACATCCCAGCACTTTGGGGGGAAAGGTGAGAGGACTGTCTGAGTCCATGTATTTGTGACTAGTTTGGGCAATTTGGTGAGACCTCGTCTCTACAATAAAATTTGAAACACTAGCCAGGCTGGGTGGCCCATGCCTGAACTTCCAGCTACTTGGAGGTTGAGGCGGAAGGATCATAGGAGTCCAGGAGATCGAGGCCGTGGTGGCCTTGAGCGCCCCACTGCATTCCAGCCTGAGCAACAGAGAACCTGATGCTGAAAGAGAAAGAAAGAAAGATTAGCCTGGAATTGACATCAAAAAATTGAGTCCTAGTTCATATATATATATTTAAAATTATAAGTGGTCATTTTAAAAATTAAAAAAAAAGGGACAGGTATGGTGGCTCATTCCTGTCATTCCAGCAGTTTCGGAGGCCAAGAGAGAGCACTGCCCGAATCCAGGTGTACAGGACCAGTTTGGAATATTTGGTGAGACATGAACTCTGTAGTAAAAATCAAAATATTTGTCAGGCAGGTTGGTTCACTCCTGTATGTCCAGCTACTGGGATGGTAAGGTGGAAGTATCACCTGAGGCCAGTAGGTGGAGACTGTGATGGCCTTGAGTGTGCCATTTCATTCCAGCTGATCAACAGAGTAGGAACCCAACTCAGACAAAGAAATATGGAATTTATATGAAAAAATTGAATCCTAATTCCTTAATTTTTTTTTTTTTTTGCCAGTCACACTCTGTTGCCCAGGCTGGAGTGCAGTGGCATATTCGTGGCCACTGTAGACTAGGTTATAGCTCAGGAGATACTTCTGCCTCAGTCTTCCCATTAGCTGGAACTATAGGCTTTAATCTTTAAAGTAGCTGGAAATGCAGGCATGCACCACGTTGCCAAGTTAATTGTTTTATTTATTGTAGAGCAGATATTTTGCCTAGTTGCCCAGGCTGGACTCGAAGTCCTGGTCTCAGGCAATATTCTAACCTCTGCCTACCAACGTGCTGGGATGACTGCCATTAGTCACCTCACTCAGCTAAAGTGGATATTCTAACAATAAAAATAAAATAATAACTGGGCGTGGTGGCTGATACCAGTTATCCCAGCACTTTGGGAATCCATGAGTAGATTGCTTGATTCCAGGTGTTAGAGACCAGTATGGGCAATTTGGTGAGATCTTGTCTCTATAATCAAAATCTAAATATTAGACGGGAAGGATGGCACATGCCTGCACTTCCAGCTACTTGGAGGTTGAGGTGGAAGGATCACATGAGCCCAGTAGGTCGAGGCTTCAGTGGCCCTGAGTGTCCCACTGCATTCCATCCTGAGCAACAGAGTGAGAACCCGACTCTGAAACAGAAAGAAAGAAAGATTTGGCTGGAGTTAACATCAAAAATTGACTCCTAATACTTTAATATATAAAAATATTTATTTATACTCACTCTGTTGCCAGGATGGAGTGCAGTGGCATGCTCATGGCCACTGTAGCCTCAGTTATAGGATCAGGAGGTCCTACTGCCTCAGTTTTCCCAGTAGGTGGAATAAAGGTTTAAGCCTACGACGAAGCTGGAAATACAGGCATACAATACCATGGCAGCCTAGTTTTTTAATTCATTGTGGAGCTGAAGTCTCATCAATATGCCCATGCTGGGCTCGAATCCACGGACCCAGGCAATCCTCTCCCTGCCAAAGTGCTGGGATGACAGGACTGAGCAAACTCGCCCAGTTAAACAAGACATTTAAAAAAAAAAGAGGAGGCCAGATATGGTGGCTGACGCCTGTCATCCCAGCCCTTTGGGAGGCCAAGCCGAGAGTATTGCCTGAGTGAGGTATTTAAGACCAGTTTGGTCAATTTCGTGAGACCTTGTCTCTACAGTAAAAATCAAAATATTAGCCAGACTGAGTGGAGTACACCTGTAGTTCCAGTTCTTGGAGTGTGAGGCGGTAGGACTGCCTGAGTGAAGTAGGTAGAGACTGTGGTGGCTGTGAGCGTGCTACTGCATTCCAGCTTCGGAAACAGAGTGAGAACACAGCGCAAATAAAAAAAAAAGAAAGAATGAAAAGTTTGACTGAAATTTATATCAAAAAATTGAAATCTAATAAATTATTTTTTGTAGGCAGTCTCACTCTTCTGCCCAGACTGGAGAACAGCACATGCTCATGGACACCCCAGCCTCAGTCTGCTTGGCTCAGGTGATCCTTCTTTCTCAGTCTTCCCAGCAGCTGTAACTACAGGCTTTAGCCTACAACATAGCTGGAACTACAGGCATGCACCACCATGCTCTGCCAAATGTTCTATTTATTGTAGAGCAGAGGTCTTGCCTAGTTTCCGAGGCTGGACTGGAAACCTGGAACTCAGGCAATCCTCTCATCTCTGCCTGCCAATGTCCAGGATGAAAGGCATGACCCACCTCACCCAACTAAGATGTTCATTTTGAAAATTAAAAAAAAAAGGGACTGGTGTGGTGGCTCATGCCTGTCATCCCAGCAGTTTGGGAGGACAAGAGAGAGTACTGTCTGTGGCCAGTTGTATGGGACCAGTTTGGGATATTTGGTAAGACCTCATCTCTACAATAAAAATCAAAATATTTGTCAGGAGGTTGGTTCACACTTCTATATCCAGCTACTTGGATGGTAAGGTGGAATTATTACCTGAGCCCAGTAGGTGGGGGTTGTGGTGGCATTGGGCATACTATTTCATTCCAGCTGATCAAGAGAGTGGGAACCCAACTCAGACAAAGAAATATTGGCCTGGAATTTATATGAAAAAATTGAATCCTAATTCTTTCTTTCTTTATTTATTTTACCAGTCACATTTTGTTGCCCAGACTGGAGTGCAGTAGGGTGCTCATGGCCACCATAGACTAGGTTATGGCACAGGAGATCCTTTTGCCTCAGTATTCCCATTAGCTGGAACTACAGGATTTAACCTTGAAAGTAGCCAGAAATACAGGCATGCACCACCTTGCCAAGCTAATTGTTTTATTTCTTGTAGAACAAATGTTTTGCCTAGTTGTCCAGGCTGGACTCGAATACCTGGGCTCAGGCAATCCTCTAACCTCTGCCTGCCAAAGTGTTGGGATGACTAGCATTAGCCACCTCACCCAGCTAAAGTTGATACTTTAGCAATAAAAATTTAAAAATAATTGGGTATGATGGCTGATGCCATTTATCCCAGCACTTTGGGAGACCAAAATGAGTGGATTGCTTGATTCCAGGTGTTCACCAGTTTGGGCAATTTGGTGAGATCTCGTCTCTATAATCAAAATAAAAATTTTAGCCAGGAAGGATGGGCCATGCCTGTAGTTCCAGCTACTTGGAGGTTGAGGCACAAGGATCGCCTGGGCCTAGCAAATCAAGGCAGCAATGGCCATGAGCATGCCACTGCATTCCTGCATGAGCAACAGAGTGAGAACCCGACTCATAAAAATAAAAGAAAGAAAGAAAATTTGACTGTAATTTACATAAAAAATGGAATCCTAATTCTTTAATTTAAATTTTGAAGACAGTCTCACTCTGTTGCCCAGGCTGGAGAGGAGTCGTATGAGCATGGCTACTGCAGCTTAGGTCTGATTGGCTCTGGTTATCCTTCTGCCTAGGTCTTCCCAGTAGCAGAATGACATGCTTTAGCCTACAGGGTGGCTGGAATTACTGTCATTCACCACAATGCCTGTCTAGTTGTTTTATTTATTGTAGAGCACAGGCCTTGCCTAGTTACCCAGGCTGGTTTGATGCCCTGAGATCAGGCAATAATCTCGCCTCTATGAGCAAAATGCTGAGATGACAGGCATGCATCACCTCATGCAGCTAAACTGGACACGTTAAAAATTAAAAAAATTAAGAGGTGAACATAGTGGCACATTCCAAACATGCTAGCACTTTGGGAGGAAAAGGTGAGAGGACTGCCTGAATCCATGTGTTCGTGACCAGTTTGGGCAATTCAATGAGACCTCATATCTATGTTAAAAATCAAAATATTAGCTGTGCAGGGTGGCACATGCCTGTACTTCCAGCTACTTGGAGGTTGAGGTGGAAGTATCGCATGACCCTTGTAGGTCAAGGCTGCAGTGGCCTTGAGCGTCCCACTGCATTCCAGCCTGAGCAACAGTGTAGAATCGAACTCTGAAACAGAAAGAAAGATTTGGCTGGAATTAACATCAAAAATTGACTCCAAAGCATTGATATATAAATATATTTAGTTACACTCTCTGTGTTGCCAGGATGAAGTGCACTGGCATGCTCATGGCCACTGTATCCTCGGTTATAGGCTCAGGAGGTCCTACTGCCTCAGTCTTCCCAGTAGCTGGAAATAAAGGGTTTAGCCTACAAAGAAGTTAGAAATAGAGGCATACAATACCATGCCCACCTAGTTTTTTAATTTATTGTAGAGCACAAGATTCATCAATATGCCCAAGCTGGTCTCGAATCACTGGGTCCAGGCAATCCTCTCCCTGCCAAAGTGCTGGGATGACATGCCTAAGCAACCTCACCCATTTAAACAAGACATTTAAAAAAACAGGCCAGGCATGGTGGCTGATTCCTGTCCTCCCAGTCCTTTGGGATGCCATGTCAAGAGGATTGCCTGAGGGAGGTGCTCAAGACAAGATTAGGCAATTTCGTGAGACCTCGTCTCTATATTAAAAATCAAAATATTTAGCCAGGCTGAGTGGAGTACACCTGTAGTTCCAGCTATGTGGAGTGCGAGGCAGAAGGATTGCCTGTGTGAGGTAGGTAGAGCCTGTGGTGGCTGTAAGTGTGCTACTGCATTCCAGCTTTGGAAATAGAGTGAGAACACAGCTCATAAAAAAGAAAGATAGAAAGAAAGAAAGAAAGAAAGAAAGAAAGAAAGAAAGAAAGAAAGAAAGAAAGAAAGAAAGAAAAAATGAATGAAAGGTTTGGCTGAAAATTATATCAAAAAATTGAAACCTAATTTAAAAAATTTTTTTGTAGCCAATCTCACTATGTTGTCCAGGCGGGAGAACAGTGGCATGATCATGGCCACCACAGCCTCGGTCTGCTTGGCTCAGGCAATCCTTCTTTCTCAGTCTTCCCAGCAGCTGGAATTACAGGCTTTAGCATACAACATAGCTGGAAATACAGGCATGAACAACCATGCCTTGCTAATTGTTCAGTTTATTGTAGAGCAGAGGTCTTGCCTAGTTTTGCAGGCTGCTCTGGAAGCCTGGAACCCAGGCAATCCTCTCATCTCTGCCTGCCAGTGCCCAGGAATGACAGGTATGAGCCACCTCACCCAACTAAGGTGGTATGTTATTTTATTTTATTTTTCCTTTTTTTTTAAGTTGGAGTCTCACTCTTTCACCTATACTGTAGTGCAGTGGCCGCTCCCGGCCAATGAATCCTCGACCTGCTGGGCTCCATCTATCCTTCTGCCTCAGCCTTGCAAGTAGCTGGAACTACAGATGCGTGCTACCATGCCCATCTAATTTTTGACTTATTGTATATATGAGGTTTCGCAAAGTTGCCCCGGTGGGTCTCGAACCCGCTCACTCAGGCAATGCACTCACCTCAGCCTCCCAAAGTGCAGAGATTACAGGCTGAGCCACTGAGCTGGGCTGGTGGTCATTTTAAAAATTAAAAAAAAAGGAATGGGCATGGTGGCTCATGGCTGTCACCCCAGCACTTAGGGAGGCCAAGAGAGAGCACTGCCTGCGTCCAGGTGTACAGGACCAGTTTGGGATATCTGGTAATAACTCATCTCTACAACAAAAATCAAAATATTTGTCACGCAGGTTGATTCACACCTCTATGTCCAGCTACTTGGATGGTAAAGTGTAATTATCGCCTGAGCCCAGTAGGTGGAGGCTGTGGTGGCATTGAACATGCCATTTCATTCCAGCTGAGCAACAGAGTGGGAAACCAACTCAGACAAAGAAATATTGGCCTGGAATTCACATGAAAAAATTGAATCCTAAATCTTTAATTTAATTTTTTTTTTTTGCCATTCTCAGTCTGTTGCCCAGGCTGAGGTGCAATCGAGTGCTCATGGCCACCATATACTAGGTTATAGCTCAGGAGATCCTTCTGTCTCAGTCTTCCCATTAGCAGGAACTACAGTCTTTAGTCTTGAAAGTAGCTGGAAATACAGGCATGCACCACTTTGCCAAGCTAATGGTTTTATTTATTGTAGAGCAGAGGTTTTGCCTAGTTGCCCAGGCTGGATTCGAAGCCCTGGGCTCAGGCAATCCTCTAACCCCTGCCTGCCAAAGTGCTGGGATGACTGGCATTAGCCACCTCACCCAGCTAAAGTCGGTATTTTAACAATAAAAATTTTAAAAATGGCCGGGCTCGGTGGCTCAGTTTGTAATCCCACACCTTGGCAGGCTGAGATGAGTGGATTGCCTGAGCCCGCGGGTTCAAGACCCATCTGGGTAACTTGGTGAGACCTCATTTCTACAATAAATCAAAAAAAAATTAGCCAGGTGTGATAGCGTGCACCTGTAGTTCCAGCTACTTGGAAGGCTGAGGTGGAAGGATTGCCGGAGCCCAGCAGGCACAGCTACGGTGGCTGGGAACAACCACTACACTCCAGTCTGTGCAACAGAGTGAGACTCCAACTCAAAAATAAATTTAAAAAAAATGACTGGGTGTTGTGGCTGATGCCAGCTATTCCAGCACTTTGGGAAGCCACAATGAGTGGATTACTTGATTCCAGGTGTTCAAGACCAGTTTGGGCAATTTGTTCAGATCTCGTCTCTATAATCAAAATCAAAATCTTTGCCAGGAAGGATGGCACATGCCTGTAGTTCCAGCTACTTGGAGGGTGAGGTGGAAGGATTGCCTGGGCCTAGAGATCAAGGCCGCAATTGCCATGAGTGTGCCAATGCATTCCTGCATGAGCAACAGAGTGAGAACCTGACTCATAAAAATAAAAGAAAGAAAGAAAATTTGACTGTAATTTACATAAAAAATTGAATCCTAATTCTTTAATTTCATCTTTGAAGACAGTCTCACTCTGTTGCCCAGGCTGGAGAACAGTCGAATGCGCGTGGATACCGCAACTTCTATCTGCTTGGCGCTGGTGATCCTGCTGCCTAGGTCATCCCAGTAAGAGGAATGACATGCTTTAGCCTGCAGGGTGGCTGGAATTACAGGCATGCACCACCATGCTGGGCTAGTTGTTTTATTTATTGAGGAGTACAGGCCTTGCCTAGTTGCCCAGATTGGTCTCCAAGCCTGAGCTCAGGCAATAATCTCGCTTCTGCAAGCAAAATGCTGGGATGACAGGCACGTGTCACCTCACACAGATAAACCAGACATGTTAAAAATGAAAAAAATTAAGGGCTGAGCATAGTTGCACATTCCTGACATCCTAGCACTTAGGGAGGGAAAGGTGAGAGGACTGCCTGAGTCCAGGCGTTCATACCGGTTTGGGGAATTCAATGAGACCTCATCTGTACAATAAAAATCAAAATATTAGCCAAGCAGGATGGTAAATGCCTGTACTTCCAGCTACTTGGAGGTTGAGGTGGAAGGATCGCGTGAACCAAATAGGTTGAGGCTGCGGTGGCCTTGAGCATCCCACTGCATTCCAGCCTGAGTAACAGAGTGAGAACCCAACTGTGAAACACAAAGAAAGAAAGATTTGTCTGGAGTTAACTTCAAAAATTGATTCTTAATTCTTTAATATTTATATGTATTTAGTTATACTCACTCTGTTGCCAGGATGGAGTGCAGTGGCATGCTCATGGCCACTGTAGCCTTGGTTCTAGGCTGAGGAGATCCTACTACCTCAGTCTTTCCAGTAGCTGGAAATAAAGGTTTTAGCCTACAATGAAGCTGGAAATACAGGCATACACTACCATGCCTGCCTATTTTTTTAATTCATTGAGGAGCAGAAGTCTTGTCAATATGCCCAAGCTGGTCTCGAATTCATGGGCCCAGGCATCCTCTCCCTGCCAAAGTACTGGGATGACAGGCCTGAGCAACCTCACCCAGTTAAACAAGACTTTTTTTTTAAAAAGTAGGCCAGGCATGGTGGCTGAAGCCTGTCATCCCAGCCCTTTGTGATGCCATGTGGAGAGGATTGCCTGAGTGAAGTGTTCAAGACCAGTTTGGGCAATTTCGTGAGACCTCGTCTCTCAATAAAAATCAAAATATTAGCCAGGCTTAGTGGAACACACATGTAGTTCCAGCTACTTGGTTTGTGAAGCAAAAGGTTTCCTGAGTGAAGTAGGTAGAGACTGTGGTGGCTGTGAGTGTGCTACTGCATTCCAACTTCGGATACAGATTGAGAACACAGCTTAAAAAAAAAAAAAGAATGAATGAAAGTTTTGGCTGATATTTATATCAAAAAATTGAAACCTAATTCTTTAATTTTTTTTTACAGCCAGTCTTACTCTGTTGCACAGGCTGGAGAACAGTGGCATACTCATGGCCACCACAGCCTCTGTCTCCTTGGCTCAGGTGAACCTACTTTTTCAGTCTTCCCAGCAGCTGGTACTATAGGCTTTAGCCTGCAACATAGCTGGAAATACAGACATGCACCACCATACCCCGATAATTGTTCTATTTATTGTAGAGCAGATGTCTTGCCTAGGTTCCCAGGCTGGACTGGAAACCTGGAACTCAGGTGATCCTCTCGTCTCTGCCTGCCAATGTCCAGGGATGACAGGGATGAGAGACCTCAACCAACTAAGGTGGTCATTTTAAAAATTAAAAAAAGGGATGGGTGTGGTGGCTCATGCCTGTCATCCCAGCAGTTTGGGAGGCCAAGAGACCACTGCCTGAGGCCAGGTGTATAGGACCACTTGGGGATATTGGGTATGACCTCATCTCTACAATAAAAATTGAAATATTTCAGGAGATTGGTTCACACCTCTATGTCCAGCTACTTGGATGGTAAGGTGGAATGATTGTCTGAGCCTGATAGGTGAAGGCTGTGGTGGCCTTGAGCGTGCCATTTCTATTGAACTGATCAACAGAGTGAGAAACCAACTCAGACAAAGAAATATTGGCCTAGAATTTACATTAAAAAATTGAATCCTAATCTTTAATTTTTTTTTTTTTTTTGCCAGTCACATTTTGTTGACCAGGCTGGAGTGCAGTTGGGTGCTCATGGCCACCGTAGACTAGGTTATGGCTCAGGAGATCCTTCTGCCTCAGTCTTACCATTAGCTGGAACTACAGGCTTTAGCCTTGAAAGTAGCTGGAAATACAGGTATGTACCACCTTGCCAAGTTAATTGTTTTATTTATTGTGGAACAGAGGTTTTGCCTAGTTGCCCTGGCTAGACTCAAAGCCATGGGTTCAGGCAATCCTCTAAACTCTGCCTGCTCAAGTGGTAGAATGACAGCCATTAGCCATCTCACCCAGCTAAAGTTGATATTTTAACAACAAAAATTAAAAAATGACTGGGCGTGGTGGCTGATGCCAGTTATCCCAGCACTTTGGGAGACCACAATGAGTGGATTGCTTGATTCCAGGTGTTCAAGATCAGTTTGGGCAATTTGGTGAGATCTCATCTCTATAATCAAAATAAAAATTTTAGCTGGGAAGGATGGGCCATGCCTGTAGTTCCAGCTACTTGGAGGTTGAGGCACAAGGATCGCCTGGGTCTAGCAAATCAAGGCAGCAGTGTCCATGAATGTGCCACTGAATTGCTGCATGAGCAACAGAGTGAGAACCTGACTCATAAAAATAAAAGAAAGAAAGAAAATTTGACTGTAATTTACATAAAAATTGAATCCTAATTCTTTAATTTAAATTTTGAAGACAGTCTCACTCTGTTGCCCAGGCGGAGAACCATGGCATGCGCATGGCTACCGCAGCTCGGTCTGCTTGTCTCTTGTAATCCTTCTACTTAGGTCTTCTCAGTAGCAGGAACTACATGCTTTAGCCTACAGGGTGGTTGGAATTACTGGCATGCACCACCATGCCCGGCTAGTTGTTTTATTTATTGTAGAGCACAGGCCTTGCCAAGTTGTCCTGGCTGGTCTTGAAGCCGTCAGCTCAGGCAATAATCTCGCCTCTGTGAGCAAAATGCTGGGATGACAGGTGTGTGTCACCTCATGCAGCTAAAGCGGACATATTAAAAATGAAAAAAAAAAATAAGGGCTGAGCATAATGGTACATTACTGACACCCTAGCACTTTAGGAGGGAAATGTGAGATGACTGCCTGAGTCCCTGCGTTGTGACCAGATTGGGCCATTCGGTGAGACCTCGTCTCTACAAAAAGTCAAAATATTAACCAGGCAGGTGGCACATGCCTGTACTTCCAGCTATTTGGAGTTGAAGTGGAAGGATCGCATGAGACCAGTAGGTCCAGGCTGTGGTGACCTTCAGCGTTTCACTGCATTCCAGCCTGAGCAACACTGTGAGAACTCAACTCTGAAACACAAAGAAAGAAAGAAAGATTTGGCTGGAGTGAACATAAAAAATTGAGTCCTAATTATTTAATATATACATATTTGAGGGCTAAGTGTTTTTATCATGAATCTTCATTTTTTTAAAGACAGTTTTTTCAACTACAGAATTCTTGGTTGACAGTATATTTTTAGCACTAAAGGCGTCATCTCACTGTCTTCTGGCCTCCATAATTTCGGATGAAAAGTCAGCTACTAACCTTGCTGTACATGAGAAGTCAGTTCCCTCTTCCAGCTTTCAAATTTCTTTAAATTTGAGAATTTCTTTAATCTAGGTATGAATCTCCTTAAGTTTCTCTTAATAGGGGTTCATTGAGTTTCTTGGACATCTGGATTAATGTGTTTTTTAAATCAAATTTGGAACATTTTGACCATTATTATCTTCAATATTCTTTCTACTCTTTTCTCCTTCCCATCTCATTCTGGGGTTCCCATTATGTAGTTGCTACATTTGATGGCATCTTGCAAATCACTGAATCTATGACCACTTCTCCTTATTCCTTTGCTTTTCTATTCCTCAGGCTAAATAAGCTTAATTGATAAAGATTGTCTTCACACTTGGTGATTCTTTCTTCTGCCTGTTCATATCTGCTGTTCAGTCCCTCTGGTAAATTTTTAATTTCAGTTGCTGTAATTTTCAACTCTAGAAACTTCAATTTTGTTCTTTTAAATTTTTTTATTTCTTTATTGATATTCTCTTTATGGTGAGATGTGGTTATTATGCTTTCCTTTAGTTCTTTAGATGTGGTTTGCTTTAGCTCTTTGAACACATTTAAAATTCCCAATTTAAAATGCTTGCCTAAAAAGCCCAATCTCTTGATCTCCTTGGGGACAGTTTTAATTAAATTTTTTCCAGTGCATGGGCTATACATTTTTATTTATTTGCAATTCTAATTTTTTGTTGGAAGCTAGATATTTTAATACTATAATTTGGCACTATGGAAATCAAATTCTTTCCTCTTTCTAATGTCTGTTGTTGTTTGTTGTAATAATTCTTTGTTCAGTGACTTTTCTGAGACAACTGTGTAAAGTCTATTCTTTGTCATGTATGGCCACTGAAGTGTCTACTCCATTAGTTTAGTGGTCATCTAATGTTTGAAAATATATGTACTTAAACTCTTTGAACAACAACAACAACAAAAAAAAAACTCCAGTCTTTGGAGAAGGTCTTCGTGTGTGTTGGAGCATACATTCACCACTCAGCTAGACAGTTGATAGCTCTGCCTTATCCATCACTTCCTGTTAGCACAGACCCTCAAGGTTAGCTAGAGGTGAGAGTTTAAGACCTTCTCAAGTCTATTTTGAACATGTCCATAGCCCTGGGCATTTATGTGGCCCTATAGAGTCCCATGAATAGATAGGAGATTTGAAGCCCTATTTCCTTAAACATCCCATTTCCCAGCCTTTCTTTCAAAATTTTTAGTCTACTGTTTGCACAAACTGTTTTCCATCACCTCATGCATCAGTGATTAAAATATTTTCCTGTAAATGTTTTTGAAAAATGCCTCTTTCTCCCCCCAGGTAACATTGGGAAAGATTCAAGTCAGGTGAAATAAAGATGAGCATTTCCTGGCAGTCTTCTTCTGGGAGTCAACAGACATACCTAATAATGATAATTCTGTGTGAGTGATGTCTATTATGTCCTCTCTGCTACAAGGAATGCTGGTTGCTATTTTCAAGGTTATTGCTTAGCTTGAAAGTGGGAATGAGATGAGGATAAGTTAAAACACCACATTACTTGTGTTTTTTTTTTTTTTAGTTGTTAAGTAAAGTTTATTTAGAAAGTAAATTAGAGAGAGAAAGAGAGATTCACCTCCCCAAGATAGGGGAGGGGGGCAAAGCTAATAAAATACAGTGGTCATAGCTCAAAAAGTCATGTGGAGACACCAGAGTTTAACAAAGCAATACCCCAAACTTGTAATTCTTAACAAATTTCAGCTGTTTTTTTCTTTTTGGGTTGTCCAAGCCTTTAGCTAAGTTCCAGAATTTCAAAACAGTTATTTCCGATATAGCATATGAACATTTTTGTTGCTTTTATGAAGGGATGGGACTTCAGAATTTCTTACTTTGCCATTTTCACTAATTTCCTGTTTGTATTTGTTTTGAACATGTCAGAAAACACACTTGAATTTTACAATGTGCTTCCTTAGAATCATCCAAGGCCATGCTTCCAATATGTGTTCTTCAGAACACTATTTCTGTGGGAAGAAACCCTGTGCAGCATCCAGTGGTAAAACGTTTGTGGCAATAAATAAAGGTAAACATGTTTTTGTACTACTTATTTTCTCAGAATTCTTAATATGCTATTGTTTCAATCCTATGCAACTTCAAGATGTGGACAGAGCATAAAATACTAACAACAGATAATTTGTGGACCAGGTGCTGTGCCAAATATTTTATATTTGTTATCTCATCTCCTATTTATACAACCATACAACATATTTCCCATTTTATAGGCAAGGAATCAGAGGCATAAAAAGTTTAAGTAAATTTTCTCAACTAGTCATTGCCAGAGTCAAGAATTTAATCAAAGTAGCTTGCAGTCCGTGCCCTAAGCCAGTACACCATACTGCAGGATGTTACTAACTTAATTTGACCATGGGAACATTTGTTCAGAGAATCTTGAGAATTTGTGTGTCTCAGAGTACATTCTGGAAAATGCTGAGCTAAAGCACAGTTAATAACTGGGGAACTGACTTGTGCTTTTCTCAACACTTTTACTGTCATAAATAACAGCATAATTCCATGCTACAACATTAAATATTGATTGAAAGACAGGACAAAAGTCATTCAACTGATAGATTATCAATACATAGAGACTTCTGTGTTTTAGTGTCTCCTCTGGCATAAGATTTAAAATTATCTTTTAGAAACAGATCCTACTCCTAGACAAGATTTAACAATATAATTTTAATGTATAAAACTGTAGAAGAACTAAGTGGACAATGTCCATCTTGCAGATTTGTTTTCCTCAATTTTTTTACAGAAGTTATTTTTTCCAACAAAGAAAACAACTTGTTCTTTGCATATAGGTATTTGCAAAGAAAATAAAAATATGTAAATCAACAAGGAATAAGAAGCTTCCACTTACAGTCAGTTTCTCTCAACATTTCTTTCTGGCATTTTGAGGATCTTATTTTCTTTTCATCCTCGAAATTTTGTCATAAATATTTTTATAATTATTTTTTTCATATAATTAGCAATTCTTCATAAACATTTTTCACGTCTTCAAAATACTCCATTATAGGGAAGTATCACAAGTTACTAAATATTTCCACTCATGTTGACAATTTAGGTTGTTAACCACCTTTCACTTTTGTAAATAATGCCACTGTCTGTAATATGGAAGGAAGTTGGTTCAGGCAGCAGATACTCAGTGAAACACACACAGGTATGCTAGTTCACAAGGGAAACACAGAGAAGTGAAGTCAAAATAAGGTAAAAATAAAATAGAGAGGTTTGTGGAAATATTTAAGAGATTTACAAATTCACCTAAGCAAATTATACCTAAAATATGAGACATCCAAGAAAACTACAAGAATTCACATACAGGGATTAGATGGATAGCTATTCCTAAACAGCACAGTATTGAAGAGAGAAACAGACTTAGTAACTATAACAAATCAGGTAACAGAAGAGCAGTCTATATCTAAGAAAGCAAAATAGATGCTATCTCTTCCTTTCATTATTTAAATACAGATAATAGAGTAGCCCAATTATGGTTTCTATATGTAGTGATTACTGTGAATAATTCTAATAACTTTAATGGTTTAAAATACCATTGATGACTTTATCTAGCTATTGAGCATGTACAATTTGCTAGTCTTTGTGTGATGGGCTATATGAACTCCAACTCATCTAACCCTTACAACAAAGTAGATATAATTATACACAATTGACAAATGTGGAAGAATAGGCTCAAAGCTGAGTAATTTGCTCAAGGTCTTTCAGCAACACGTGACTGAGCCAGAGATGAAAACAACTCACTCAAGAGCCTGTTTCTT